>NW_025791035.1:99089-163632 GCF_907164935.1 Osmia bicornis bicornis
AAAAAATCGAACTTTATTTGCGCTCCGAAATATTTCAGTCCCAGCGGCGTATTGCTTCGCCTCTTAGAAGCGATTAGTCGAAAATTTTAACAATCATATTTTCACTGGGATTCCGCTGGGAATATGTCATCAACTCACTACGGAATATACTCCCCAACAAAACGGCATTGCAGAGCGTAAAAATAGGACACTCGTGGAAATGGCGAGATGCATGTTGCTTCAGTCCGGCCTC
Organism: Osmia bicornis bicornis; assembly: GCF_907164935.1. Classification (NCBI taxonomy): domain Eukaryota; kingdom Metazoa; phylum Arthropoda; class Insecta; order Hymenoptera; family Megachilidae; genus Osmia; species Osmia bicornis. Next base: position 99,322 of record NW_025791035.1, read on the forward strand.
CCTCCAAGCTTTTGGGCAGAGGCGATTTTGACTGCGGCTTACATTCGTAACAGATGTCCAACAAGAAGTCTGGATGGCAAAACACCTCATGAAGTCTGGACGGGTAAAATACCAACTGCAATCCATTTCCAAATTTTTGGAACCAGAGCCTATATGTTGAATAAGTCAACTGAAAGAAAAATAGCCAAAGGAAAATTTGGTGAACGAACAACCAAATGTATTTTTGTTGGATATTCAACAAATTCCAAGGCTTACAGGTTGTGGGTTACGGAATCAAGAAAAATTTGTCGAAGTCGTGACGTCAGGTTCGTCAAAGCTTTTGAAGGGCAACAGGAGTTTAAGGACTTCATGAACGAAGAAATCTCACAGCATTAGAAGAGAGATCCAATTTCGATCGACACGGAAGAAGAGGATAACGATCAGTTGGAATTTACTTCTGTAAATCAAAACACGGAAGATATAAATGCTCCAGAAAGTGAACATGAAGAAAATCATCCGTCGAATACTCACGAAGGACAAGCTGTACCAAGCATGAAAGTCGGACGAGGACGTCCGAGGAAAGTCCTCACAGGCAAAAGAGGTAGACCTAGGATGCAACCACACATGATTCCTACCCAAAGAGAACCTGAAGATGGCCAAAATCCAGGAGAAGAGCATCGAGAAGATCAGGAAACACCAGACCAACAAGGAGAAGATCCCGAAATGAATCTAGCTGGTATCGAGGAACCTTCGTCATGTCACTTAACTGAATATGCTGGATTGACTGAAAAAGGGGATCCACGTACTGCGAGGGAAGCCATGTCGACGTCAGAAGCACACAAATGGAAAGAAGCTATGCAGAAGGAGTATCAAGCTTTAGAAAGAAATGGAACGTGGGCCCTGGTCGACCAAAAGATAAAAAAATTATAGGTTCGAGGTGGGTCCTGCGTACCAAATTCAAAGCAAATGGGACTGTGGAACGTCGGAAGGCTCGGGTAGAAGCCAAAGGCTTTTCACAAGAACCGAACATTGACTTCCATGAGACCTTTGCACCGGTAGCTAGAATTAGCTCTTTTCGAATCGTAATAGGACTCGCAGCGGAACTCGGACTTGAAGTTCATCAACTTGATTTCACCAGCGCTTACCTAAACGGAAACATTGATGAGGAGATTTATATGGAGATTCCGGAAGGATTACCTGCAATGCTGGATGATCAACAACGTCAGAAAATGTCCGGAAACAAGGTATGTCTTTTGCGAAAAGCGATATACGGACTGAAGCAGTCCGGTCGTCAGTGGTACAAAAAGCTCGACCTGAGGCTGAAAGAATTTAATTTGAAGCCACTTGACGCCGACGCTTGTGTATACCTTCACAAGGAAGACGGAAAATTGACATTAATTGTAATATACGTGGATGACTTAATTATAGCCTCAAATAATAAGAAGAAGGTTATTGAATTAAAACAAAATCTCGCAGCATCTTTTGAAATGAAGGACTTAGGACAGCTTCATTATTGTCTGGGGATAGAATTCACTCAAGACAAAGCGAAAATGAATTTCGCATGTCACAAAAAAAATATGTACAGGATGTGTTAAAACGGTTTAACATGGAAGACTGTAAGCCTGTCGCTACACCAATGAATCCCGCAGTAAAACTTTCAAAATAAATGTGTCCAACTACCGAAGAGGAAAGGGACAGAATGAACCAAGTTCCGTATAGAAGCCTCATCGGATCCTTGATGTACTTAGCTACAAGTACGCGTCCAGATATAGCTCACGCGGTGAGCGCGCTCAGCCAATTCAATGACAATCCAGGTGAAGAACACTGGAAGGCTGCAAAGCGAGTATTGCGTTACATCAAGAGGACCGAAAAGATGGAAATTGTCTTCACTAAAACTGAGAATGAATTGATTGGATTCTCGGATGCTGATTGGGGTGCAAGCATTGACGACAGAAGATCATACACCGGCTACGTCTTCCGACTTTTCGGCGGTGCAATCAGCTGGTCATCAAGAAAGCAGAAGACGGTCGCCATGTCAAGTGCTGAAGCGGAATATATGGCGCTATCAGAAGCGGCAAAAGAAAGCATCTACCAGCGAAGATTTTTAACTGAAGTCGTTGGAAAACTGAAAACAACACTGATTTTGTGTGATAATCAAAGTGCTGGGTTAATGGCGAAAAATCCAGTTTACCATGAGCGTACAAAGCACATCGACATTAGATATCATTTTGTGCGTGAGTCGGTTGAAAGAGGTGAAATTCGAATCGGGTAACTTCCGACTGAAAAGATGCCTGCAGACGTCTTAACCAAAGGACTGTCAATCCCAAAGCACGAAAAGTGCATTCAAGAAATAGGTTTAAGACATTGAATTATTTTTGTTTTTTGGTGCAATTGGCGCAAGAAATTGCCTTTTTACGGGGGAGTGTTGGAAGGTAACTAAAAGCGGCACTCTTGCGCCATCTGTAATCTAGTTCCTTTTATATTTTCATGTATGCGCGTTCTTTACAGAATAAAGTTTATGGTGTTGTGTCGCATCGTTCAGTACAATGTGCTTTCCTTTTCTGTATTTTTTCCACAATACCTTCCCACAGATCAATGTACATATAATAATAGTATCGTTATTACTATATCTACATTAGATATAATGTAATATAATGATCCCTTCCCACCGATCAATGTACATATAATGGCAGTATCGTCATTACTATATCTACATTAGACATGTAATATACATTTAATAACAATATCATTATTACTATATCTACATCAGATGTAATGTAATATACTGATTTATTCCCACAGACCAATGTACATTTAATAACAATATCATTATTACTATATCTTCATTAGATATAATGTAATATACTGATCACTTCCCACATATCAATGTACATATAATAACAGTTTCGTTATCACTATATCTACAATAGATATAGTGTAATATACTGATACCTTCCCACACATCAATGTACATATAATAACAGTATTGTTATTAGTATGTCTACATTAGATATGTAATATACATTTAATAACAATATCATTATTACTATATCTACATCAGATGTAATGTAATATACTGATTTATTCCCACAGACCAATGTACATTTAATAACAATATCATTATTACTATATCTTCATTAGATATAATGTAATATACTGATCCCTTCCCACAGATCAATGTACATATAATAAGAGTTTCGTTATTACTATGTGTACAATGGATATAATGTAATATACTGATACCTTCCCACAGATCAATGTACATATAATAACAGTATCATTATTACTATATCTACATCAGATGAAATTTAATATACTGATTTAATCCCACAGACCAATGTACATTTAATAACAATACCATTATTACTATATCTACATCAGATGTAATTTCATATACTGATTTATTCCCACAGACCAATGTACATTTAATAACAATATCATTATTACTATATCTACATCAGATGTAATGTAATATACTGATTTAATCCCACAGACCAATGTACATTTAATAACAATACCATTATTACTATATCCGCATCAGATGTAATTTAATATACTGATTTAATCCCAGCGACCAATGTACATTGAATAACAATATCATTATTACTATATCTACATCAGATGTAATGATATATACTGATTTAATCCCACAGACCAATGTACATTTAATAACAATATCGTTATTACTATATCTACTCTAGATATGTAATAAACATTTAATAACAATATCATTATTACTATATCTACATCAGATGTAATGCAATATACTGATTTATTCCCAGAGAACAATGTACATTTATTAACAATATCATTATTACTGTATCTTGATTAGATATAATGTAATATACTGATACCTTCCCACAGATCAATGTACATATAATAACAGTATCGTTATTACTATATCTACATTAGATCTACTGCAATATACTGATTCCTTCCCACAGATCAATATACATATAATAACAGTTTCGTTATTACTATATCTACATTAGGTACAATGTAATATACTGATCCCTTCCCACAGATCAATGTACATATAATAACAGTATCGTTATTACTATATCTACATTAGATATGTAATATACATTTAATAACAATATCATTATTACTATATCTAAATCAGATGAAATTTAATATACTGATGTAATCCCGCAGACCAATGTACATTTAATAACAATACCGTTATTACTATATCTACATCAGATATAATTTAATATACTGATTTAAACCGACAGACCAATGTACATTTAATAACAATATCATTATTACTATATCTACATCAGATGTAATTTAATATACTGATTTAATCCCACAGACCAATGTACATTGAATAACAATAACATTATTACTATATCTACATCAGATGTAATGTAATATACTGATTTGATCCCACCGACCAATGTACATTTAAAAACAATATCATTATTACTATATCTTCTTTAGATATAATGTAATATACTGATCACTTCCCACAGATCAATGCACATATTGTAACATTATCGTTATTACTATATCTACATTAGATATGTAATATATATTTAATAACAATATCATTATTACTATATCTACATCAGATGTAATGAAATATACTGATTTAATCCCACAGATCAATGTACATTTAATAACAATACCATTATTACTATATCTACATCAGATGTAATTTAATATACTGATTCAACCCCACAGATCAATGTACATATAATAACAGTTTCGTTATTACTATATCTACATTAGATATAATGTAATATACTGATACCTTCCCACAGATCAATGCACAGATTGTAACATTATCGTCATTACTATATCTACATTAGAAATGTGATAAACACTTAATAACAGCATCGTTATTACTATATCTACATTAGATCTACTGCAATATACTGATTCCTTCCCACAGATCAATATACATATAATAACAGTTTCGTTATACTATATCTACATTAGGTATAATGTAATATACTGATCCCTTCCCACATATCAATGTACATATAATAACAGTATCGTTATTACTATATCTACATTAGATATGTAACATACATTTAATAACAATATCATTATTACTATATCTAAATCGGATGAAATTTAATATACTGATTTAATCCCACAGACCAATGTACATTTACTAACAATATCATTATTACTATATCTACATTAGATATGTAATATACATTTAATAACAATATCATTATTAATATATCTACATCAGATGTAATGTAATATACTGATTTATTCCCACAGACCAATGTACATTTAATAACAATATCATACTATATCTACATTAGATACAATGTCATATACTGATACCTTCCCACAGATCAATGTACATATAATAAGAGTATCTTTATTACTATATCTACATTTGATATGTAATATACATTTAATAACAATATCATTGTTACTATATCTACATCGGATGAAATTTAATATACTGATTTAATCCCACAGACCAATGTACATTTAATAACAATATCATACTATATCTACATTAGATACAATGTAATATACTGATACCTTCCCACAGATCAATGTACATACAATAACAGTAGCGTTATTACTATATCTACATTAGATATGTAATATACATTTAATAACAATATCATTATTACCATATCTACATCAGATGAAATTTAATATACTGATTTATTCCCACAGACCAATGAACATTTAATAACAGTATCATTATTACTATATCTTCATTAGATATAATGTAATATACTGATCACTTCCCACAGATAAATGCACAGATTGTAACATTATCGTCATTACTACCTCTACATTAGATATGCAATATACATTTAATAACAATATCATTATTACTATATCTACATCAGATGAAATTTAATATACTGATTTAATCCCACAGACCAATGTACATTTAATAACAATATCATTATTACTATATCTACATCAGATGTAATGTAATATACTGATTTATTCCCACAGACCAATGTACATTTAATAACAATATCATTATTACTATATCTACAATAGATATTATGTAATATAATGATCCCTTCCCTCCGATCAATGTACATATAATAACAGTACCGTTATTACTATATCTACATTAGATATGTAATATACATTTAATAACAATATCATTATTACTATATCTACATCAGATGAAATTTAATATACTGATTTATTCCCACAGACCAATGTGCATTTAATACCAATATCATTATTACTATATCTTCATTAGATATAATGTAATATACTGATCACTTCCCACAGATTAATGCACAGATTGTAACATTATCGTCATTACTATATCTACATTTGATATGTATTATACATTTAATAACAATATCATTATTACTATATCTACATCAGATGAAATTTAATATACTGATTTAATCCCACAGACCAGTGTACATTTAATAACAATATCATTATTACTATATCTACATTAGATATGTAATACACATTTAATAACAACATCATTATTAATATATCTACATCAGATGTAATGTAATATACTGATTTATTCCCACAGACCAATGTACCTTTAATAACAATATCATACTATAACTACATTAGATACAATGTCATATACTGATCCCTACCCACAGATCAATGTACATATAATAACAGTTTCGTTATTACTATATCTACAATAGATATAATGTAATATACTGATACCCTCCCACAGATCAATATACATATAATAACAGTATCGTTATTACTATATCTACATTAAATATAATGTAATATACTGATACCTTCCCACAGATCAATGTACATATAATAACAGTATCATTATTACCATATCTACATTGGATATGTGATATAAATTTAATAACAATATCATTATTACTATATCTACATTAGATGAAATTTAATATACAGATTTATTCCCACAGACCAATGTACATTTAATAACAATATCATTATTACTATATCTACAATAGATATTATGTAATATAATGATCCCTTCCCTCCGATCAATGTACATATAATAACAGTATCGTTATTACTATATCTACATTAGATATGTAATATACATTTAATAACAATATCATTATTAATATATCTACATCAGATGTAATGTAATATACTGATTTATTCCCACAGACCAATGTACATTTAATAACAATATCATACTATATCTATATTAGATACAATGTCATATACTGATACCTTCCCACAGATCGATGTACATATAATAACAGTATCGTTATTACTATATCTACATTAGATATGTAATATACATTAAATAACAATATCATTATTACTATATCTACATCAGACGAAATTTAATATACTGATTTAATCCCACAGACCAATGTACACTTAATAACAATACCATTATTACTATATCTACATCAGATGTAATTTAATATACTGATTTAATCCCACAGATCAATGTACATATAATAACAGTTTCGTTATTACTATATTTACATTAGATATAATGTAATATACTGATACCTTCCCACAGATCAATGTACATATAATAACAGTATCGTTATTACTATATCTACATTAGATATGTAATATATATTTAACAACAATATCATTGTTACTATATCTACATTAGATATAATATAATATACTTATCCCTTCCCACAGATCAATGTACATATAATAACAGTTTCGTTATTACTATATCTACATTAGATATAATGTAATATACTGATACCTTCTCACAGATCAATGTACATATAATAACAGTTTCGTTATTACTATATCTACATTAGGTATAATGTAATATACTGATACCTTCCCACAGATCAATATACATATAATAACAGCTTCGTTATTACTATATCTACATTAGATGTGAAATATACATTTAATAACAATATCATTATTACTATATCTACATTAGATGTGTAATATACATTTAATAACAATATCATTATTACTATATCTAAATCAGATGAAATTTAATATACTGATTTAATCCCACAGACCAATGTACATTTAATAATAATACCATTATTACTATATCCGCATCAGATGTAATTTAATATACTGATTTAATCCCAGCGACCAATGTACATTGAATAACAATATCATTATTACTATATCTACATCAGATGTAATGATATATACTGATTTAATCCCACAGACCAATGTACATTTAATAACAATATCGTTATTACTATATCTACTCTAGATATGTAATAAACATTTAATAACAATATCATTATTACTATATCTACATCAGATGTAATGCAATATACTGATTTATTCCCAGAGAACAATGTACATTTATTAACAATATCATTATTACTGTATCTTGATTAGATATAATGTAATATACTGATACCTTCCCACAGATCAATGTACATATAATATCAGTATCGTTATTACTATATCTACATTAGATATGTAATATATATTTAATAACAATATCATTATTACTATATCTACATCAGATGTAATGTAATACACTGATTTAATCCCACAGACCAATGTACATTGAATAACAATATCATTATTACTATATCTTCTTTAGATATAATGTAATATACTGATCACTTCCCACAGATCAATGCACAGATTGTAACATTATCGTCATTACTATATCTACATTAGATATGTAATAAACACTTCATAACAGTATCGTTATTACTATATCTACATTAGATCTACTGCAATATACTGATTCCTTCCCACAGATCAATATACATATAATAACAGTTTCGTTATTACTATATCTACATTAGGTACAATGTAATATACTGATCCCTTCCCACAGATCAATGTACATATAATAACAGTATCGTTATTACTATATCTACATTAGATATGTAATATACATTTAATAACAATATCATTATTACTATATCTAAATCAGATGAAATTTAATATACTGATGTAATCCCGCAGACCAATGTACATTTAATAACAATACCATTATTACTATATCTACATCAGATATAATTTAATATACTGATTTAATCCGACAGACCAATGTACATTTAATAACAATATCATTATTACTATATCTACATCAGATGTAATTTAATATACTGATTTAATCCCACAGACCAATGTACATTGAATAACAATAACATTATTACTATATCTACATCAGATGTAATGTAATATACTGATTTGATCCCACCGACCAATGTACATTTAAAAACAATATCATTATTACTATATCTTCCTTAGATATAATGTAATATACTGATCACTTCCCACAGATCAATGCACAGATTGTAACATTATCGTCATTACTATATCTACATTAGATATGTAATAAACACTTAATAACAGCATCGTTATTACTATATCTACATTAGATCTACTGCAATATACTGATTTATTCCCACAGACCAATGTACATTTAATGACAATACCATTATTACTATATCTTCATTAGATATAATGTAATATACTGATCACTTCCCACAGATAAATGCACAGATTGTAACATTATCGTCATTACTACCTCTACATTAGATATGCAATATACATTTAATAACAATATCATTATTACTATATCTACATCAGATGAAATTTAATATACTGATTTAATCCCACAGACCAATGTACATTTAATAACAATATCATTATTACTATATCTACATCAGATGTAATGTAATATACTGATTTATTCCCACAGACCAATGTACATTTAATAACAATATCATTATTACTATATCTACAATAGATATTATGTAATATAATGATCCCTTCCCTCCGATCAATGTACATATAATAACAGTATCGTTATTACTATATCTACATTAGATATGTAATATGCATTTAATAACAATACCATTATTACTATATCTACATCAGATGAAATTTAATATACTGATTTAATCCCACAGACCAATGTACATTTAATAACAATATCATTATTACTATATCTACATTAGATATGTAATATACATTTAATAACAATATCATTATTAATATATCTACATCAGATGTAATGTATCATACTGATTTATTCCCACAGACCAATGTACATTTAATAACAATATCATACTATATCTACATTAGATACAATGTCATATACTGATACCTTCCCTCCGATCAATGTACATACAATAACAGTAGCGTTATTACTATATCTACATTAGATATGTAATATACATTTAATAACAATATCATTATTACTATATCTACATCAGATGAAATTTAATATACTGATTTAATCCCACAGACCAATGTACACTTAATAACAATACCATTAATACTATATCTACATTAGATATTATGTAATATAATGATCCCTTCCCTCCGATCAATGTACATACAATGTCAGTATCGTTATTACTATATCTACATTAGATATGTAATATACATTTACTAACCATATCATTATTACTATATCTACATCAGATATAATGTAATATACTGATTTATTCCCACAGACCAATGTACATTTAATAACAATATCATTATTACTATATCTTCATTAGATATAATGTAATATACTGATCACTTCCCACAGATAAATGCACAGATTGTACGATTATCGTCATTACTATATCTACATTAGATATGTAATAAACACTTAATAACAGTATCATTATTACTATATCTACATTAGGTATGTAATATGCATTTAATAACAGTACCATTATTACTATATCTACATCAGATGTAATTTAATACACTGATTTAATCCCACAGACCAATGTACATTTAATAACAATATCATACTATATCTACATTAGATACAATGTCATATACTGATACCTTCCCACAGATCAATGTACATATAATAAGAGTATCTTTATCACTATATCTACATTTGATATGTAATATAGATTTAATAACAATATCATTATTACTATATCTACATCGGATGAAATTTAATATACTGATTTAATCCCACAGACCAATGTACATTTAATAACAATATCATACTATATCTACATTAGATACAATGTAATATACTGATACCTTCCCACAGATCAATGTACATACAATAACAGTAGCGTTATTACTATATCTACATTAGATATGTAATATACATTTAATAACAATATCATTATTACTATATCTACATCAAATGAAATTTAATATACTGATTTAATCCCACAGACCAATGTACATTTAATAACAATATCATTATTACTATATCTACATCAGATGAAATGTAATATACTGATTTATTCCCACTGACCAATGTACATTTAATAACAGTACCATTATTACTATATCTTCATTAGATATAATGTAATATACTGATCACTTCCCACAGATAAATGCACAGATTGTAACATTATCGTCATTACTATATCTACATTAGATATGTAATATACATTTACTAACCATATCATTATTACTATATCTACATCAGATATAATGTAATATACTGATTTATTCCCACAGACCAATGTACATTTAATAACAATATCATTATTACTATATCTTCATTAGATATAATGTAATATACTGATCACTTCCCACAGATAAATGCACAGATTGTACGATTATCGTTATTACTATATCTACATTAGATATGTAATAAACACTTAATAACAGTATCATTATTACTATATCTACATTAGATACAATGTAATATACTGATACCTTCCCGCAGATCAATGTACATATAATAACAGTATCGTTATTACTATATCTACATTAGGTATGTAATATGCATTTAATAACAGTACCATTATTACTATATCTACATCAGATGTAATTTAATATACTGATTTAATCCCACAGACCAATGTACATTTAATAACAATATCATACTATATCTACATTAGATACAATGTCATATACTGATACCTTCCCACAGATCAATGTACATATAATAAGAGTATCTTTATTACTATATCTACATTTGATATGTAATATACATTTAATAACAATATCATTATTACTATATCTACATCGGATGAAATTTAATATACTGATTTAATCCCACAGACCAATGTACATTTAATAACAATATCATACTATATCTACATTAGATACAATGTAATATACTGATACCTTCCCACAGATCAATGTACATACAATAACAGTAGCGTTATTACTATATCTACATTAGATATGTAATATACATTTAATAACAATATCATTATTACTATATCTTCATTAGATATAATGTAATATACTGATCACTTCCCACAGATAAATGCACAGATTGTAACATTATCGTCATTACTATATCTACATTAGATATGTAATAAACACTTAATAACAGTATCATTATTACTATATCTACATTAGATACAATGTAATATACTGATACCTTCCCGCAGATCAATGTACATATAATAACAGTATCGTTATTACTATATCTACATTAGGTATGTAATATGCATTTAATAACAGTACCATTATTACTATATCTACATCAGATGTAATTTAATATACTGATTTAATCCCACAGACCAATGTACATTTAATAACAATATCATACTATATCTACATTAGATACAATGTCATATACTGATACCTTCCCACAGATCAATGTACATATAATAAGAGTATCTTTATTACTATATCTACATTTGATATGTAATATACATTTAATAACAATATCATTATTACTATATCTACATCGGATGAAATTTAATATACTGATTTAATCCCACAGACCAATGTACATTTAATAACAATATCATACTATATCTACATTAGATACAATGTAATATACTGATACCTTCCCACAGATCAATGTACATACAATAACAGTAGCGTTATTACTATATCTACATTAGATATGTAATATACATTTAATAACAATATCATTATTACTATATCTTCATTAGATATAATGTAATATACTGATCACTTCCCACAGATAAATGCACAGATTGTAACATTATCGTTATTACTATATCTACATTAGATATGTAATAAACACTTAATAACAGTATCATTATTACTATATCTACATTAGATACAATGTAATATACTGATACCTTCCCGCAGATCAATGTACATATAATAACAGTATCGTTATTACTATATCTACATTAGATATGTAATATGCATTTAATAACAATATCATTATTACTATATCTACATCGGATGAAATTTAATATACTGATTTAATCCCACAGACCAATGTACATTTAATAACAATATCATACTATATCTACATTAGATACAATGTAATATACTGATACCTTCCCACAGATCAATGTACATACAATAACAGTAGCGTTATTACTATATCTACATTAGATATGTAATATACATTTAATAACAATATCATTATTACTATATCTACATCAGATGAAATTTAATATACTGATTTAATCCCACAGACCAATGTACATTTAATAACAATATCATACTATATCTACATTAGATACAATGTAATATACTTATCCCTTCCCACAGAACAATGTACATATAATAACAGTTTCGTTATTACTATATCTACATTAGATATAATGTAATATACCGATACCTTCCCACAGATCAATGTACATATAATAACAGTACCGTTATTACTATATCTACATTAGATATGTAATATGCATTTAATAACAGTACCATTATTACTATATCTACATCAGATGAAATTTAATATACTGATTTAATCCCACAGACCAATGTACATTTAATAACAATATCATTATTACTATATCTACATCAGATGTAATATACATTTAATAACAATATCATTATTACTATATCTACATCAGATGAAGTTTAATATACTGATTTAATCCCACAGACCAATGTACATTTAATAACAATACCATTATTACTATATCTACATCAGATGTAATTTAATATACTGATTTAATCCCACAGACCAATGTTATTTTGGTAACAATATCATTATGACTATATCTACATTAGATATAATGTAATATACTGATACCTGTTGGAAGGTAACTAAAAGCGGCACTCTTGCGCCATCTGTAATCTAGTTCCTTTTATATTTTCATGTATGCGCGTTGTTTACAGAATAAAGTTTATGGTGTTGTGTCGCATCGTTCAGTACAATGTGCTTTCCTTTTCTGTATTTTTTCCACAGGTTATGGGCCCAGAACGCTATCAACTGTGCTAAAAGTGAAAAGTACGTGCAATGCAAATCGAAAGTCGTGAAACGAAATTAAGGTGAACCCCTTTTTGTTGCAACGCGCGCGTACCGGTAAAGGGAGTGAACCTAACCCAACTTTTGTGAATTCGTGGACTGAAGTAGCCAAAAATCGAGGACTCTATTAATTCTGTTAAGTAACAAATAAAAATTGTGTTCTAGCGCAATTTTGAACGCGAATAGGGAACGTAGTACATTGTTCGTCGTCGTTTCGAGGAAAACTCGTGCATCAAAAACGTGATCGGTGTGCGCGTGAAACCTTATTCTGTTAAAAAAGAAAAAAAAATGAGTCTAACGACGGTTAAAATTCCGCCTCTACAAAAGGAAAATTATGGGACCTGGAAGATTCACATGAAGGCGTTGCTCGTGAAAAACGATGCATGGGGGTACGTTTGTGGAACAAAACCGAAACCCGTTGCGACAGCAGACAATGTGGCTGACGTCACAGCCTGGGAAGTCGCTGATGAGAAGGCCATGTCCGACATTATTCTCGCGATAAGCGCGGAAGAATTAAAGCAAATAAACGGATGCAATACTTCAGAAGAAATCTGGCAAAAGTTAAAAAGCTTCTACGAATCAGAAGGGCCAACGCGAAAAGCGATGTTGCTGGAAGAATTAATCCATCACAAAATGGAAGAATCTAAAGACATGAGGGATCACGTGGCAAATTTTTTTGACACAGTCAATAAACTGGAAGCCATGGAAATAAGAATTCCTCAAGAAATGATAGTCGTTCTATTGCTAACAAGTCTTCCAAAATCATATGAACCTTTCAGAGTGGCCATTAAATCGCGACAAGAATTACCTACTCCCGAAGAATTAAAGGTAAAATTACTTGACGAATATCAGGTTAGAAGACGAAACAAGGATGAAAAATCCGAAGCCATGTTAGCAGCGAAATCATCGCGAAATTTCGGGAATAAAAACTACGATAACAGATCTTCTGGAAAAGGGGGTGAACAACGATTTAAATTTAAATGCCACAAATGTAACAGAATCGGACACATGTCAAAGGACTGTAGATCGCGACGACCTGAAGGTAATAAAAAGCTTGACGGAAAGGAAACGTCGAAAGTAGCCGAAGTAGCTATGAAAATTGAAATAGCTACAAAGACTGTAGTGACCATGAAAGCAGCGTCTGACCTGGAAAACAAATGGTGCTTGGATTCTGGTGCATCGTCACACATGTGTTCCCATGAAGAAAAATTTGAAGGTATTAGGAAGGCAAATATACATACATTGAATTTGGCAAGTTCAGAATCAACTTCGATAGAAGGAATCGGTCCGGTGAAAATGAGGATAGGCGAACATTTTTCGGCGACTCTGCAGAAAACGTTGTTCGTTCCAACAAAGATTTGAAGAGTCTGATCCACAGCGGTAAGGTAAACGGAGTTACGATAAACGGTAATGAAAAATTACAAATTTGCGAAATCTGTATAAGAGGAAAACAGACGCGAATTCCTTTCCCAAAATCACTTTCTCGATCCACAGAGCTTTTGGAATTGGTCCACACGGATGTTTGTGGTCCCATGAAAGTTGAATCTCTCGCAGGGTCAAAATATTTCGCGACCTTTATTGACGATAAGTCGAGATGGTGTGAAATTTATTTTCTGAAAAAGAAAAGTGAACTCCTTGAAAAATTTTTTGAATTTAAAGCCAAGGTTGAAAAACAAACTGGGAAGAATATTAAGACTCTGAGATCAGATAACGGGGGAGAATATCGGAGCAACGAGCTACAGAATTACCTGAAGAAGGAGGGAATATGTCATCAACTCACTACGGAATATACTCCCCAACAAAACGGCATTGCAGAGCGTAAAAATAGGACACTCGTGGAAATGGCGAGATGCATGTTGCTTCAGTCCGGCCTCCCTCCAAGCTTTTGGGCAGAGGCGATTTTGACTGCGGCTTACATTCGTAACAGATGTCCAACAAGAAGTCTGGATGGCAAAACACCTCATGAAGTCTGGACGGGTAAAATACCAACTGCAATCCATTTCCAAATTTTGGAACCAGAGCCTATATGTTGAATAAGTCAACTGAAAGAAAAATAGCCAAAGGAAAATTTGGTGAACGAACAACCAAATGTATTTTTGTTGGATATTCAACAAATTCCAAGGCTTACAGGTTGTGGGTTACGGAATCAAGAAAAATTTGTCGAAGTCGTGGACGTCAGGTTCGTCAAAGCTTTTGAAGGGCAACAGGAGTTTAAGGACTTCATGAACGAAGAAATCTCACAGCATTGGAAGAGAGATCCAATTTCGATCGACACGGAAGAAGAGGATAACGATCAGTTGGAATTTACTTCTGTAAATCAAAATACGGAAGATATAAATGCTCCAGAAAGTGAACATGAAGAAAATCATCCGTCGAATACTCACGAAGGACAAGCTGTACCAAGCATGAAAGTCGGACGAGGACGTCCGAGGAAAGTCCTCACAGGCAAAAGAGGTAGACCTAGGATGCAACCACACATGATTCCTACCCAAAGAGAACCTGAAGATGGCCAAAATCCAGGAGAAGAGCATCGAGAAGATCAGGAAACACCAGACCAACAAGGAGAAGATCCCGAAATGAATCTAGCTGGTATCGAGGAACCTTCGTCATGTCACTTAACTGAATATGCTGGATTGACTGAAAAAGGGGATCCACGTACTGCGAGGGAAGCCATGTCGACGTCAGAAGCACACAATGGAAAGAAGCTATGCAGAAGGAGTATCAAGCTTTAGAAAGAAATGGAACGTGGGCCCTGGTCGACCAAAAGATAAAAAAATTATAGGTTCGAGGTGGGTCCTGCGTACCAAATTCAAAGCAAATGGGACTGTGGAACGTCGGAAGGCTCGGGTAGAAGCCAAAGGCTTTTCACAAGAACCGAACATTGACTTCCATGTGTTAGGCGAGAACCTCTGCTAGCTTGACTAGCAGAGATAACACTCTGCATTCCCTATTCCCACGGTACGGCAGCCCAGAAACTGATGACAGAGAGAAACACAAGAATCCGACGACTGGGCTGCTTCTTCGCGAATATAACTGCGCAACATATTTAGATATAATAAAAAAGACCACACCCGGGGGCAGGCATTCTGCGCCAGGCGACTGCACTGAAAGGGTCACGATCGCTTAACAGTTAGTTCTTTGTGCGAGATTCGAACCATTATCCAAAATTCAACTATTAACTAAATAAACGAACGCGTGTGGAAGTGACACTGTGTAAGTTTAATTGCCTTCCTGAGTTGCGGCGTAACAGGAACAAATATATTGGCGATCCTGCCAGGATCTCCACATCCTAACTCAATAAGAGGAAGCGCTGAGGCACCTCACCGCGACGAGACCCAACAACGGAAAAGGAAACCACCAATGCTGGAGTATTGCATGTAAGTACGTCTTTGTCAATCAACATGAAGAAGTTTGTCAAGCTTAACGACATCACCGACGAGCCTGGCGGTAGTGCCGATCAAAACCCAATTGAGGTAGGGAAACTCGAATCCCTTATACAAAAACAAAAGGAACTCATAGCGGAGCAACGTAAAATCAAGGAAGAAATTCGCGCGTTACGCCCTCGTGCCAAACCCGAATTTCGCGACGAAGACATCGCACTCACCGAGGATGAGAGCGATAATAGCGTCACAGATAGTTCGGTAGGAAGGAGAAGCGCTGAAAGGGATGAACGGAACACCGATAGGGCCCTGCGACACGTTAGCGAGTTTAATGGACACAATATAACTGTAGAAAGATGGATTCAGGGTATAAAAGCAGGGTTGAGCGTCGCAAGAAATAAGGAGATGTTTCTCCACCACCTCATTATTCATAAAATGAAGGGGGACGCTGAAAAGTTCTTAGGAAATCGCGAGTTCAGAGATGTAGACGAACTGTGCGACGCAGTTATGGAAGAATTCGGTGAAAGACGTTCAAAGGAACTGCTCATAAATGAACGGAACCACTTGCGGCAGGGTAACCGGAAGGTGAAAGACTACGTCAAACATTTTAATAAAATCCATCAAGATATTACCAGGGTCATCAATAACAACAAGGAGTTCACGCCAGAAGAGAAAAGAATATTAGTCAGAGCAGAAGAAGAGGCTGGACTGGCTATTTTTATACGCAATTTGTCACAACCATGGAGAACATCGGTCCGCCAAGCCAGGCCGGGGACGTTAAAGCTTGCACAAAGCATAGCCTACGAGGAAGAGAGAGAAGAAGAACTGTGTCAGGAGTTGTCCAAGTATGTGCATCTGGGAGATAAGAGTCGACCTCGTGGTATAGAGAAACGTAGCGGTGACGCATCGCGACCTAGATACGACGGTCAACGACAGAGCGATAAGAAATCCTCCGGGACAGCTGTCCCTACCTGCTTCAAGTGCAACAAGCAGGGTCACTACTCAAGTAATTGTAGAAATTTTCAAAGGGACCGCGATCAAAAACCCCCAGACATCAAATATATAGAATCGGACCAACACGAAGTCAGCTGCGAGTCAACATCCGAGTCGGAACCGATGCAGATGGAAGACCAATTACCGGACGATTTCTAATCGACACCGGTGCATCGCTCAATTTGATTAAAGGTGGTTTAGTTCAACGCGCTCATATGCCATGGAAAGTGAAACCTAACGAGTTTGCGGGAGTAACCAATGGTAAAGTGAACACAAAATACGCAGCTCTCTTGGAATTAGGAGGAAAGCAACACGAGCTGGCGGTCGTCAAGAACGAATTCCCGCTGGAAGTCGACGGACTGCTAGGTATGCCGTTCCTTGAAAAGGAGGAGGCGAAGATCAACGTCAAACGTAAAACTATTGAGCTAACCCACACCATTCACCGCGTATTCAACCTAACGGTAAGTCAAGAGCGATTAACTAAATTGAAAGAAAACGTCCGTTTAGATCATATAATAGATAATACAGAACGAGAAGAGATCTGGGAGATTTTGAGGCAATTCGAGGATGTGTTCTCACTCCCAGGGGACTCACTGCCGGTAACGAAACTTGTTGAGCATTCGATACCTACATTAGATGAAGTTCCGATCAATTCTAAACAGTACAGGTACCCACCTCACCACCAAGACGAAATTGATCGACAAGTCGCAGACATGAAGGAGAAAGGGATCTTGCGAGAATCCACATCTCCGTATAACTCGCCGATCTGGGTAGTCCCAAAAAGGGCTGATGCCAGTGGTAAGAAGAAGTGGAGGATAGTAATAGACTTCCGAGGCTTAAACGCAAAAACAGTTCAAGACGCTTACCCGATGCCAAACATTGTCGAGATACTCGACCAGTTGGGGAACGCAAAATACTTTTCGTCCTTCGATCTGGCCTCTGGATTTCACCAGATCGCGATGAAGACCGAGGATCGACCGAAAACAGCGTTCTCAACATATGATGGGCATTACGAGTTCAACCGGATGCCTTTCGGCTTGAAGAATGCCCCTGCCACATTCCAAAGGATGATGAACCAGGCTTTGCGAGGTCTGAAAGGCAAGATTTGCTTGGTCTTTGTGGATGATATAGTGATTTGGGGAAAAAGCGCCGAAGAACATCGAGAACGACTGAAAACCTTACTAAATCGACTTCGCGAAGTTGGTTTGAAATTGCAGCCGGACAAATGCGAGTTCCTCAGTGAAAGGCTAAAATTCTTGGGGCATGTAATCACCCCAGATGGGGTGAAACCCAATCCAGAAACTCTGAAATCTGTCGAAGAATTCCCAGTGCCAAATTCGACTAAAAAGGTAAGAGAGTTCCTCGGTTTAGCTAATTATTATAAACGCTTTATCGACAGGTTCTCTCAGATCGCGAAACCGCTGAATTCACTGCTGAAAAAAAGATGTGAAATTTGAGTGGACCGAGGTCCATCAAAAGGCATACGAGAAATTAAAGGCGTTATTGGTGAGTGATAAAGTGCTAATGTACCCAGACTTTAAAAGGGAATTTATTCTAGCAGTCGATGCATCCGGAGACGGTATTGGAGCTGTACTGGCGCAAAAGGATGAAAACGGGAAAGAAAGACCAGTAAGTTTTGCCAGTCGCACCTTCAATAAAGCCGAAGTAAAATACTCCACCAAAGATAAGGAAACGTTAGCCATAGTCTGGAGTGTGAGACACTTTAGACCCTATCTTTATGGAAGGAAGTTTACTATTTTGACAGACCACCAGCCAATTCCCTACATGGACAAAAGCAAACAGCCAGGGGCTATGCAAGAACGCTGGCGGGTATTTCTGATGGAGTATGATTATGAAATTAAATACAAGAAAGGGTGTCTGAATACGAATGCTGACGCACTCAGCCGTAACCCCATAGATCACCACAACGACGTCGTCCTCGTAGTAAAATCTGCGAGAAGACCACTCAGAAAACATATTGTGTTCTCAGAAGAAGTAGATGACGACAGCGTAATGGTCGAATTCTACCTGGGTCAACCAAACGTGCAGTTTAACGAACAACATTCCTTCGTAGTAACTTGGCCAGAGTTTACTATGGAAAACCTACAAGCTAGTTTCGAGGCAATTAGAGACACGATAATTGCACAGGAAATAGAACGCATCACTGTCGATTATGCCGGACTGTTGTGCCTGTTGCCAGGTAAGGCAAGACAAATACAAGATCTAATTATTAATTTTTTTCAAGATCCGTCACTCCGCGTGACTTTGCTAACGAAAGATCTGAGGACGCCGGAGACGGAAGCGGAAAAGCTTGAAATAATCAGACAAGCGCATGACACTATGCTTGGAGGACACGCTGGCACCCGTAAAACCATAGCGGCTATACAGAGAAGTTACACATGGATAGGTTTACATCGAGATGTAAGTAAGTACATATCTGAATGCTTAATCTGCCAGGAGAACAAAATCGTTCGAAACCCAACCAAGATGCCTTTACGAATCACTGATACGCCAATGGCTTTCAACGATAAGATCGCGATTGACATCGTTGGACCGTTGGAGCCGGACTCCAAAGGTATGAAATACATATTAACCATGCAAGACCAGTTAGCAAAATACCTCGAAGCCAAACCCTTGGCGGACCAGAAAACCGAAACGGTAGCGGAAGCTTTACTGAACACTTGGATTCTACGCTATGGCACTCCTAAAGCAGTACTGACGGATCTAGGAACCAATTTTACCAGTAATCTCATGGAAAATCTAGCCGACATGCTTGGATTCGACCTCCAACACACTACAGCTTTTAGACCAGAGTCTAATGGCTCGCTTGAACGCGCTCACGCAGTTATTAAAGACTTCCTGAAGACCCAACTCTCTCGAGAAGAACGCTGCAACGAACATTGGAGCAGGTACCTGCAAGGAGCCGTATTCACATACAACTCAACTACCCATTCATCAACGGGAGTTACACCTTACTCACTTACGTTTGGCAAAGACCCACCCCTCATGAATCAATTGGAAGAAGAACCGGAAGCTACCTACTTGGATTTGGTAGAACAAATGCGAGTACAACTACAACGAATGCATAAGCAAGCTGCTGAAGCAATTATTGCAAGCAAGGAACGAACCAAGAAACGGTTTGACAAAACGATTAAACAGTTATCACTTGAACCAGGAGACTGGGTATGGGTAAAGAACCAAAACAGAAACCGCCTTGCAGCACTAACGAAACCTTATCTTGGGCCATATCAAGTCAAACAACTCCATGGAGACTTGAACGCCTTACTTAATATAAATGGCAAAGATACATTGATCCATCTTAACAGACTTAAATATGCTAATCTTTCATCTATTTTAGATTAAGTTTTCTCCTATGGAAAGGAGCGTTCGCCGAAGGGATGGCCGAGATCGAGAAACTCACGAACCTTCCAAACATCTACTTCGACCCGATGGGAACTACGAGACTCTACCACCACGAATGGAGAACACTGGTCTTCGTGGATCTCCGAGACATCAAAGCGGTCGAAACGACAATCCGTGAAGCATTGAATCACCCAATCCACACAGAAGGTAATGGATTCTCGCCATCACTCTACGGACACATGTCGAATCGCTTCCAACGTAGTTTTAATCATAAAAACACTTTACTAACCAGTCTAGGATATAAGAAGGTAGAACGTAAGCGCGTGAAACGCGGTTGGTTAAATCCAATCGGTGACCTAGCTAATATTTTATTCGGCACCCTTAGCCAAAAGGACGCCCAGTATTACAACTCCGAGATAGATAAGCTGTACACAGACAATAAGCGTTTGAGCGTCCTTATTCAAAACGAAACCACAATTGTCCGAAGTATTCTGAAAAACAACGATATATTTGAAGATAAAATTACAACATACGTGAACAAAATCAACAATTATACCAACGCGAACATAGAGCGAATATATGAACGCACGAATACACTCGAACTATTACTAGAATTAAGCGAAATAATCACCGAACATAACGAATTAATTGAAAACCTGCGATCAATTGTAGTTAATGGAGAACAAGGAAAAATCGATCCTTTGTTACTAGAACCTGATCAACTAAGCGAAATCTTACGAACCATCGAGCAAAAATATGGCTCTAGCCGTATGATGTTCTCTAACACAAATGAATTTGCTTATAAATTTTTACGAATCGCTAAAGTTAACGTTTTTGTGTTAAATTCATACAAGCTCTGCTTTGAGTTAAAAATCCCCATCGTAGAAGAAGAAATTTACGCCTTGTACTCCATGATACCACTCCCACATATAACCGAAGATTACATCTATCTACTACACACCCAAGAACAATATATTTTAGTTGAAAGAGATTCTCGCAGCTACTCTATAATCAGCGATCGAGACATAGATCATTGTATAGAAATTTCCGACCTCCGAATCTGTGCCCGACACTCACCTTCGCTCTCCACAGAATTAACAAATCCATGCATAAAACGTGCCTTACATAACTTACCAGCAGACCATAAAGATTGCCCAGCCAAAATGATTACACATACAAACCCTATTTGGATACAACTATACTCGAATCAAGAATGGATCTCCGCATCTTACTATCTAATTTCTTTCCACGTTTCATGCAAGGATTCTAACCGCGTCATCTCACACCATCTTAACGGAGTAAACAAAATTAAAATCAAAGCAGGTTGTATCGGACATACTGCATCCGTAACATTATATTCTAGCGAAACTATAAATAATCACAACGAATTGCAATTACAATTAGGCCTCGCCAATATTACAATACCGAAATTAGACGACACCGTTAAAGCTTATGCACGCGTACCAGAACTACGAAAAGAATTAATAACTAACAACGACTTGAAATTGGCATCCAAATCACTCGACCAAATCATCTCTGAGGCACATTCGATTTCCACGCACACACGTAGCATCTCCAGAAACGAAAGCACCTGGATGATCTTACAAACACTAATAGGAGCCTTAGGCATAATAATAGGATTGTACATATTTTCGAAATTTAAATTATGGCGTTTAATATTTTGTCTATTTAAACCCTGTACACGCAATAACTGTCTTAATATCAATTCAAACGGGACCAACCACTACGGGTCAGCGCCCCAATCTGTAGTATACACAGCGAACGCACCAGAAACTTGCAACCTCCAACCCACTCCTCTACCACCGGAAGAAAATAAATTATCACAACCTTCGCGGCGAAAGAAACATCACGTTTCCTTCACCGTGCCTCCTATTTGATTTCACAAGTAAAATCAAAAATAAGGAAGGGGGTGTTAGGCGAGAACCTCTGCTAGCTTGACTAGCAGAGATAACACTCTGCATTCCCTATTCCCACGGTACGGCAGCCCAGAAACTGATGACAGAGAGAAACACAAGAATCCGACGACTGGGCTGCTTCTTCGCGAATATAACTGCGCAACATATTTAGATATAATAAAAAAGACCACACCCGGGGGCAGGCATTCTGCGCCAGGCGACTGCACTGAAAGGGTCACGATCGCTTAACAGTTAGTTCTTTGTGCGAGATTCGAACCATTATCCAAAATTCAACTATTAACTAAATAAACGAACGCGTGTGGAAGTGACACTGTGTAAGTTTAATTGCCTTCCTGAGTTGCGGCGTAACACATGAGACCTTTGCACCGGTAGCTAGAATTAGCTCTTGTCGAATCGTAATAGGACTCGCAGCGGAACTCGGACTTGAAGTTCATCAACTTGATTTCACCAGCGCTTACCTAAACGGAAACATTGATGAGGAGATTTATATGGAGATTCCGGAAGGATTACCTGCAATGCTGGATGATCAACAACGTCAGAAAATGTCCGGAAACAAGGTATGTCTTTTGCGAAAAGCGATATACGGACTGAAGCAGTCCGGTCGTCAGTGGTACAAAAAGCTCGACCTGAGGCTGAAAGAATTTAATTTGAAGCCACTTGACGCCGACGCTTGTGTATACCTTCACAAGGAAGACGGAAAATTGACATTAATTGTAATATACGTGGATGACTTAATTATAGCCTCAAATAATAAGAAGAAGGTTATTGAATTAAAACAAAATCTCGCAGCATCTTTTGAAATGAAGGACTTAGGACAGCTTCATTATTGTCTGGGGATAGAATTCACTCAAGACAAAGCGAAAAATGAATTTCGCATGTCACAAAAAAATATGTACAGGATGTGTTAAAACGGTTTAACATGGAAGACTGTAAGCCTGTCGCTACACCAATGAATCCCGCAGTAAAACTTTCAAAATAAATGTGTCCAACTACCGAAGAGGAAAGGGACAGAATGAACCAAGTTCCGTATAGAAGCCTCATCGGATCCTTGATGTACTTAGCTACAAGTACGCGTCCAGATATAGCTCACGCGGTGAGCGCGCTCAGCCAATTCAATGACAATCCAGGTGAAGAACACTGGAAGGCTGCAAAGCGAGTATTGCGTTACATCAAGAGGACCGAAAAGATGGAAATTGTCTTCACTAAAACTGAGAATGAATTGATTGGATTCTCGGATGCTGATTGGGGTGCAAGCATTGACGACAGAAGATCATACACCGGCTACGTCTTCCGACTTTTCGGCGGTGCAATCAGCTGGTCATCAAGAAAGCAGAAGACGGTCGCCATGTCAAGTGCTGAAGCGGAATATATGGCGCTATCAGAAGCGGCAAAAGAAAGCATCTACCAGCGAAGATTTTTAACTGAAGTCGTTGGAAAACTGAAAACAACACTGATTTTGTGTGATAATCAAAGTGCTGGGTTAATGGCGAAAAATCCAGTTTACCATGAGCGTACAAAGCACATCGACATTAGATATCATTTTGTGCGTGAGTCGGTTGAAAGAGGGTGAAATTCGAATCGGGTAACTTCCGACTGAAAAGATGCCTGCAGACGTCTTAACCAAAGGACTGTCAATCCCAAAGCACGAAAAGTGCATTCAAGAAATAGGTTTAAGACATTGAATTATTTTTGTTTTTTGGTGCAATTGGCGCAAGAAATTGCCTTTTTACGGGGGAGTGTTGGAAGGTAACTAAAAGCGGCACTCTTGCGCCATCTGTAATCTAGTTCCTTTTACATTTTCATGTATGCGCGTTCTTTACAGAATAAAGTTTATGGTGTTGTGTCGCATCGTTCAGTACAATGTGCTTTCCTTTTCTGTATTTTTTCCACAATACCTTCCCACAGATCAATGTACATATAATAACAGTATCGTTATTACTATATCTACATTAGATATAATGTAATATAATGATCCCTTCCCACCGATCAATGTACATATAATGGCAGTATCGTCATTACTATATCTACATTAGACATGTAATATACATTTAATAACAATATCATTATTACTATATCTACATCAGATGTAATGTAATATACTGATTTATTCCCACAGACCAATGTACATTTAATAACAATATCATTATTACTATATCTTCATTAGATATAATGTAATATACTGATCACTTCCCACATATCAATGTACATATAATAACAGTTTCGTTATCACTATATCTACAATAGATATAATGTAATATACTGATACCTTCCCACAGATCAATGTACATATAATAACAGTATCGTTATTACTATATCTACATTAGATATGTAATATATATTTAATAACAATATCATTATTACTATATCTACATCAGATGTAATGTAATATACTGATTTAATCCCACAGACCAATGTACATTGAATAACAATATCATTATTACTATATCTTCTTTAGATATAATGTAATATACTGATCACTTCCCACAGATCAATGCACAGATTGTAACATTATCGTCATTACTATATCTACATTAGATATGTAATAAACACTTCATAACAGTATCGTTATTACTATATCTACATTAGATCTACTGCAATATACTGATTCCTTCCCACAGATCAATATACATATAATAACAGTTTCGTTATTACTATATCTACATTAGGTACAATGTAATATACTGATCCCTTCCCACAGATCAATGTACATATAATAACAGTATCGTTATTACTATATCTACATTAGGTATGTAATATACATTTAATAACAATATCATTATTACTATATCTAAATCAGATGAAATTTAATATACTGATGTAATCCCGCAGACCAATGTACATTTAATAACAATACCGTTATTACTATATCTACATCAGATATAATTTAATATACTGATTTAAACCGACAGACCAATGTACATTTAATAACAATATCATTATTACTATATCTACATCAGATGTAATTTAATATACTGATTTAATCCCACAGACCAATGTACATTGAATAACAATAACATTATTACTATATCTACATCAGATGTAATGTAATATACTGATTTGATCCCACCGACCAATGTACATTTAATAACAATATCATTATTACTATATCTTCTTTAGATATAATGTAATATACTGATACCTTCCCACAGATCAATGTACATATAATAAGAGTATCTTATTACTATATCTACATTTGATATGTAATATACATTTAATAACAATATCATTATTACTATATCTACATCGGATGAAATTTAATATACTGATTTAATCCCACAGACCAATGTACATTTAATAACAATATCATACTATATCTACATTAGATACAATGTAATATACTGATACCTTCCCACAGATCAATGTACATACAATAACAGTAGCGTTATTACTATATCTACATTAGATATGTAATATACATTTAATAACAATATCATTATTACTATATCTACATCAGATGAAATTTAATATACTGATTTATTCCCACAGACCAATGTACATTTAATAACAGTATCATTATTACTATATCTTCATTAGATATAATGTAATATACTGATCACTTCCCACAGATAAATGCACAGATTGTAACATTATCGTCATTACTATATCTACATTAGATATGCAATATACATTTAATAACAATATCATTATTACTATATCTACATCAGATGAAATTTAATATACTGATTTAATCCCACAGACCAATGTACATTTAATAACAATATCATTATTACTATATCTACATTAGATATGTAATATACATTTAATAACAATATCATTATTAATATATCTACATCAGATGTAATGTAATATACTGATTTATTCCCACAGACCAATGTACATTTAATAACAATATCATACTATATCTACATTAGATACAATGTAATATACTGATACCTTCCCACAGATCGATGTACATACAATAACAGTAGCGTTATTACTATATCTACATTAGATATGTAATATACATTTAATAACAATATCATTATTACTATATCTACATCAGATGAAATTTAATATACTGATTTAATCCCACAGACCAATGTACACTTAATAACAATACCATTATTAATATATCTACATCAGATGTAATTTAGTACACTGATCCCTACCCACAGACCAATGTACATTTAATAACAGTATCATTATTACTATATCTTCATTAGATATAATGTAATATACTGATCACTGCCCACGGATAAATGCACAGATTGTAACATTATCGTCATTACTATATCTACATTTGATATGTAATATACATTTAATAACAATATCATTATTACTATATCTACATCAGATGAAATTTAATATACTGATTTAATCCCACAGACCAATGTACATTTAATAACAATATCATTATTACTATATCTACATTAGATATTATGTAATATAATGATCCCTTCCCTCCGATCAATGTACATACAATGTCAGTATCTTTATTACTATATCTACATTAGATATGTAATATACATTTACTAACAATATCATTATTACTATATCTACATCAGATGTAATGTAATATACTGATTTATTCCCACAGACCAATGTACATTTAATAACAATATCATTATTACTATATCTACAATAGATATTATGTAATATAATGATCCCTTCCCTCCGATCAATGTACATACAATGTCAGTATCGTTATTACTATATCTACATTAGATATGTAATATACATTTAATAACAGTATCATTATTACTATATCTACATCAGATATAATGTAATATACTGATTTATTCCCACAGACCAATGTACATTAATAACAATATCATTATTACTATATCTTCATTAGATATAATGTAATATACTGATCACTTCCCACAGATAAATGCACAGATTGTAACATTATCGTCATTACTATATCTACATTAGATATGTAATAAACACTTAATAACAGTATCATTATTACTATATCTACATTAGATACAATGTAATATACTGATACCTTCCCGCAGATCAATGTACATATAATAACAGTATCGTTATTACTATATCTACATTAGATATGTAATATGCATTTAATAACAGTACCATTATTACAATATCTACATCAGATGTAATTTAATATACTGATTTAATCCCACAGACCAATGTACATTTAATAACAATATCATACTATATCTACATTAGATACAATGTCATATACTGATACCTTCCCACAGATCAATGTACATATAATAAGAGTATCTTTATTACTATATCTACATTTGATATGTAATATACATTTAATAACAATATCATTATTACTATATCTACATCGGATGAAATTTAATATACTGATTTAATCCCACAGACCAATGTACATTTAATAACAATATCATACTATATCTACATTAGATACAATGTAATATACTGATACCTTCCCACAGATCAATGTACATACAATAACAGTAGCGTTATTACTATATCTACATTAGATATGTAATATACATTTAATAACAATATCATTATTACTATATCTACATCAAATGAAATTTAATATACTGATTTAATCCCACAGACCAATGTACATTTAATAACAATATCATTATTACTATATCTACATCAGATGAAATTTAATATACTGATTTATTCCCACAGACCAATGTACATTTAATAACAATATCATACTATATCTACATTAGATACAATGTAATATACTGATTCCTTCCCACAGATCAATGTACATATAATAACAGTTTCGTTATTACTATATCTACATTAGATATAATGTAATATACTGATCCCTTCCCACAGATCAATGTACATATAATAACAGTATCGTTATTACTATATCTACATTAGGTATGTAATATACATTTAATAACAATATCATTATTACTATATCTAAATCAGATGAAATTTAATATACTGATGTAATCCCGCAGACCAATGTACATTTAATAACAATACCGTTATTACTATATCTACATCAGATATAATTTAATATACTGATTTAAACCGACAGACCAATGTACATTTAATAACAATATCATTATTACTATATCTACATCAGATGTAATTTAATATACTGATTTAATCCCACAGACCAATGTACATTGAATAACAATAACATTATTACTATATCTACATCAGATGTAATGTAATATACTGATTTGATCCCACCGACCAATGTACATTTAATAACAATATCATTATTACTATATCTTCTTTAGATATAATGTAATATACTGATACCTTCCCACAGATCAATGTACATATAATAAGAGTATCTTTATTACTATATCTACATTTGATATGTAATATACATTTAATAACAATATCATTATTACTATATCTACATCGGATGAAATTTAATATACTGATTTAATCCCACAGACCAATGTACATTTAATAACAATATCATACTATATCTACATTAGATACAATGTAATATACTGATACCTTCCCACAGATCAATGTACATACAATAACAGTAGCGTTATTACTATATCTACATTAGATATGTAATATACATTTAATAACAATATCATTATTACTATATCTACATCAGATGAAGTTTAATGTACATTTAATAACAATATCATTATTACTATACCTTCATTAGATATAATGTAATATACTGATCACTTCCCACAGATAAATGCACAGATTGTAACATTATCGTCATTACTATATCTACATTAGATATGCAATATACATTTAATAACAATATCATTATTACTATATCTACATCAGATGAAATTTAATATACTGATTTAATCCCACAGACCAATGTACATTTAATAACAATATCATTATTACTATATCTACATTAGATATGTAATATACATTTAATAACAATATCATTATTAATATATCTACATCAGATGTAATGTAATATACTGATTTATTCCCACAGACCAATGTACATTTAATAACAATATCATACTATATCTACATTAGATACAATGTCATATACTGATACCTTCCCACAGATCGATGTACATACAATAACAGTAGCGTTATTACTATATCTACATTAGATATGTAATTTACATTTAATAACAATATCATTATTACTATATCTACATCAGATGAAATTTAATATACTGATTTAATCCCACAGACCAATGTACACTTAATAACAATACCATTATTAATATATCTACATCAGATGTAATTTAGTACACTGATCCCTACCCACAGACCAATGTACATTTAATAACAGTATCATTATTACTATATCTTCATTAGATATAATGTAATATACTGATCACTGCCCACGGATAAATGCACAGATTGTAACATTATCGTCATTACTATATCTACATTTGATATGTAATATACATTTAATAACAATATCATTATTACTATATCTACATCAGATGAAATTTAATATACTGATTTAATCCCACAGACCAATGTACATTTAATAACAATATCATTATTACTATATCTACATTAGATATTATGTAATATAATGATCCCTTCCCTCCGATCAATGTACATACAATGTCAGTATCTTTATTACTATATCTACATTAGATATGTAATATACATTTACTAACAATATCATTATTACTATATCTACATCAGATGTAATGTAATATACTGATTTATTCCCACAGACCAATGTACATTTAATAACAATATCATTATTACTATATCTACAATAGATATTATGTAATATAATGATCCCTTCCCTCCGATCAATGTACATACAATGTCAGTATCGTTATTACTATATCTACATTAGATATGTAATATACATTTACTAACAATATCATTATTACTATATCTACATCAGATATAATGTAATATACTGATTTATTCCCACAGACCAATGTACATTTAATAACAATATCATTATTACTATATCTTCATTAGATATAATGTAATATACTGATCACTTCCCACAGATAAATGCACAGATTGTAACATTATCGTCATTACTATATCTACATTAGATATGTAATAAACACTTAATAACAGTATCATTATTACTATATCTACATTAGATACAATGTAATATACTGATACCTTCCCGCAGATCAATGTACATATAATAACAGTATCGTTATTACTATATCTACATTAGGTATGTAATATGCATTTAATAACAGTACCATTATTACTATATCTACATCAGATGTAATTTAATATACTGATTTAATCCCACAGACCAATGTACATTTAATAACAATATCATACTATATCTACATTAGATACAATGTCATATACTGATACCTTCCCACAGATCAATGTACATATAATAAGAGTATCTTTATTACTATATCTACATTTGATATGTAATATACATTTAATAACAATATCATTATTACTATATCTACATCGGATGAAATTTAATATACTGATTTAATCCCACAGACCAATGTACATTTAATAACAATATCATACTATATCTACATTAGATACAATGTAATATACTGATACCTTCCCACAGATCAATGTACATACAATAACAGTAGCGTTATTACTATATCTACATTAGATATGTAATATACATTTAATAACAATATCATTATTACTATATCTACATCAAATGAAATTTAATATACTGATTTAATCCCACAGACCAATGTACATTTAATAACAATATCATTATTACTATATCTACATCAGATGAAATTTAATATACTGATTTATTCCCACAGACCAATGTACATTTAATAACAATATCATACTATATCTACATTAGATACAATGTAATATACTGATTCCTTCCCACAGATCAATGTACATATAATAACAGTTTCGTTATTACTATATCTACATTAGGTACAATGTAATATACTGATCCCTTCCCACAGATCAATGTACATATAATAACAGTATCGTTATTACTATATCTACATTAGGTATGTAATATACATTTAATAACAATATCATTATTACTATATCTAAATCGGATGAAATTTAATATACTGATGTAATCCCGCAGACCAATGTACATTTAATAACAATACCATTATTACTATATCTACATCAGATATAATTTCAATATACTGATTTAATCCGACAGACCAATGTACATTTAATAACAATATCATTATTACTATATCTACATCAGATGTAATTTAATATACTGATTTAATCCCACAGACCAATGTACATTGAATAACAATAACATTATTACTATATCTACATCAGATGTAATGTAATATACTGATTTGATCCCACCGACCAATGTACATTTAATAACAATATCATTATTACTATATCTTCTTTAGATATAATGTAATATACTGATACCTTCCCACAGATCAATGTACATATAATAAGAGTATCTTTATTACTATATCTACATTTGATATGTAATATACATTTAATAACAATATCATTATTACTATATCTACATCGGATGAAATTTAATATACTGATTTAATCCCACAGACCAATGTACATTTAATAACAATATCATACTATATCTACATTAGATACAATGTAATATACTGATACCTTCCCACAGATCAATGTACATACAATAACAGTAGCGTTATTACTATATCTACATTAGATATGTAATATACATTTAATAACAATATCATTATTACTATATCTACATCAGATGAAATTTAATATACTGATTTATTCCCACAGACCAATGTACATTTAATAACAGTATCATTATTACTATATCTTCATTAGATATAATGTAATATACTGATCACTTCCCACAGATAAATGCACAGATTGTAACATTATCGTCATTACTACCTCTACATTAGATATGCAATATACATTTAATAACAATATCATTATTACTATATCTACATCAGATGAAATTTAATATACTGATTTAATCCCACAGACCAATGTACATTTAATAACAATATCATTATTACTATATCTACATTAGATATGTAATATACATTTAATAACAATATCATTATTAATATATCTACATCAGATGTAATGTAATATACTGATTTATTCCCACAGACCAATGTACATTTAATAACAATATCATACTATATCTACATTAGATACAATGTCATATACTGATACCTTCCCACAGATCGATGTACATACAATAACAGTAGCGTTATTACTATATCTACATTAGATATGTAATATACATTTAATAACAATATCATTATTACTATATCTACATCAGATGAAATTTAATATACTGATTTAATCCCACAGACCAATGTACACTTAATAACAATACCATTATTAATATATCTACATCAGATGTAATTTAGTACACTGATCCCTACCCACAGACCAATGTACATTTAATAACAGTATCATTATTACTATATCTTCATTAGATATAATGTAATATACTGATCACTGCCCACGGATAAATGCACAGATTGTAACATTATCGTCATTACATATACTACATATGATATGTAATATACATTTAATAACAATATCATTATTACTGTATCTACATCAGATGAAATTTAATATACTGATTTAATCCCACAGACCAATGTACATTTAATAACAATATCATTATTACTATATCTACATTAGATATTATGTAATATAATGATCCCTTCCCTCCGATCAATGTACATACAATGTCAGTATCTTTATTACTATATCTACATCAGATGTAATGTAATATACTGATTTATTCCCACAGACCAATGTACATTTAATAACAATATCATTATTACTATATCTACAATAGATATTATGTAATATAATGATCCCTTCCCTCCGATCAATGTACATACAATGTCAGTATCGTTATTACTATATCTACATTAGATATGTAATATACATTTACTAACAATATCATTATTACTATATCTACATCAGATATAATGTAATATACTGATTTATTCCCACAGACCAATGTACATTTAATAACAATATCATTATTACTATATCTTCATTAGATATAATGTAATATACTGATCACTTCCCACAGATAAATGCACAGATTGTACGATTATCGTCATTACTATATCTACATTAGATATGTAATAAACACTTAATAACAGTATCATTATTACTATATCTACATTAGATACAATGTAATATACTGATACCTTCCCGCAGATCAATGTACATATAATAACAGTATCGTTATTACTATATCTACATTAGGTATGTAATATGCATTTAATAACAGTACCATTATTACTATATCTACATCAGATGTAATTTAATATACTGATTTAATCCCACAGACCAATGTACATTTAATAACAATATCATACTATATCTACATTAGATACAATGTCATATACTGATACCTTCCCACAGATCAATGTACATATAATAAGAGTATCTTTATTACTATATCTACATTTGATATGTAATATAGATTTAATAACAATATCATTATGACTATATCTACATCGGATGAAATTTAATATACTGATTTAAATCCCACAGACCAATGTACATTTAATACAATATCATACTATATCTACATTAGATACAAGGTAATATACTGATACCTCCCACAGATCAATGTACATACAATAACAGTAGCGTTATTACTATATCTACATTAGATATGTATATACATTTAATAACAATATCATTATTACTATATCTACATCAAATGAAATTTAATATACTGATTTAATCCCACAGACCAATGTACATTTAATAACAATATCATTATTACTATATCTACATCAGATGAAATTTAATATACTGATTTATTCCCACTGACCAATGTACATTTAACAACAGTACCATTATTACTATATCCCCATTAGATATAATGTGATATACTGATCACTTCCCACAGATAAATGCACAGATTGTAACATTATCGTCATTACTATATCTACATTAGATATGTAATATACATTTAACAACAATATCATTATTACTATATCTACATCAAATGAAATTTAATATACTGATTTAATCCCACAGACCAATGTACATTTAATAACAATATCATTATTACTATATCTTCATTAGATATAATGTAATATACTGATCACTTCCCACAGATAAATGCACAGATTGTAACATTATCGTCATTACTATATCTACATTAGATATGTAATATACATTTCATAACATTATCATTATTACTATATCTACATCAAATGAGATTTAATATACTGATTTAATCCCACAGACCAATGTACGTTTAATAACAATATGATTATTACTATATCTACATCAGATGAAATTTAATATACTGATTTAATCCCACAGACCAATGTACATTTAATAACAATATCATTATTACTATATCTACATTAGATATTATGTAATATAATGATCCCTTCCCTCCGATCAATGTACATACAATGTCAGTATCTTTATTACTATATCTACATTAGATATGTAATATACATTTACTAACAATATCATTATTACTATATCTACATCAGATGTAATGTAATATACTGATTTATTCCCACAGACCAATGTATATTTAATAACAATATCACTATTACTGTATCTACAATAGATATTATGTAATATAATGATCCCTTCCCTCCGATCAATGTACATACAATGTCAGTATCGTTATTACTATATCTACATTAGATATGTAATATACATTTGCTAACAATATCATTATTACTATATCTACATCAGATGTAATGTAATATACTGATTTATTCCCACAGACCAATGTACATTTAATAACAATATCATTATTACTATATCTTCATTAGATATAATGTAATATACTGATCACTTCCCACAGATAAATGCACAGATTGTAACATTATCGTCATTACTATATCTACATTAGATATGTAATAAACACTTAATAACAGTATCATTATTACTATATCTACATTAGATACAATGTAATATACTGATACCTTCCCGCAGATCAATGTACATATAATAACAGTATCGTTATTACTATATCTACATTAGATATGTAATATGCATTTAATAACAATACCATTATTACTATATCTACATCAGATGAAATTTAATATACTGATTTAATCCCACAGACCAATGTACATTTAATAACAATATCATTATTACTATATCTACATTAGATATGTAATATACAATTAATAACAATATCATTATTAATATATCTACATCAGATGTAATGTATCATACTGATTTATTCCCACAGACCAATGTACATTTAATAACAATATCATACTATATCTACATTAGATACAATGTCATATACTGATACCTTCCCACAGATCGATGTACATACAATAACAGTAGCGTTATTACTATATCTACATTTGATATGTAATATACATTTAATAACAATATCATTATTACTATATCTACATCAGATGAAATTTAATATACTGATTTAATCCCAAAGACCAATGTACACTTAATAACAATACCATTATTAATATATCTACATCAGATGTAATTTAGTACACTGATCCCTACCCACAGACCAATGTACATTTAATAACAGTATCATTATTACTATATCTTCATTAGATATAATGTAATATACTGATCACTGCCCACGGATAAATGCACTGATTGTAACATTATCGTCATTACTATATCTACATTTGATATGTAATATACACTTAATAACAATATCATTATTACTATATCTACATCAGATGAAATTTAATATACTGATTTAATCCCACAGACCAATGTACATTTAATAACTATATCATTATGACTATATCTACATTAGATATTATGTAATATAATGATCCCTTCCCTCCGATCAATGTACATACAATGTCAGTATCTTTATTACTATATCTACATTAGATATGTAATATACATTTACTAACAATATCATTATTACTATATCTACATCAGATGTGATGTAATATACTGATTTATTCCCACAGACCAATGTACATTTAATAACAATATCATTATTACTATATCTTCATTAGATATAATGTAATATACTGATCACTTCCCACAGATAAATGCACAGATTGTAACATTATCGTCATTACTATATCTACATTAGATATGTAATAAACACTTAATAACAGTATCATTATTACTATATCTACATTAGATACAATGTAATATACTGATACCTTCCCGCAGATCAATGTACATATAATAACAGTATCGTTATTACTATATCTACATTAGATATGTAATATGCATTTAATAACAATACCATTATTACTATATCTATATCAGATGAAATTTAATATACTGATTTAATCCCACAGACCAATGTACATTTAATAACAATATCATTATTACTATATCTACATTAGATATGTAATATACATTTAATAACAATATCATTATTAATATATCTACATCAGATGTAATGTATCATACTGATTTATTCCCACAGACCAATGTACATTTAATAACAATATCATACTATATCTACATTAGATACAATGTAATATACTGATACCTTCCCACAGATCAATGTACATACAATAACAGTAGCGTTATTACTATATCTACATTAGATATGTAATATACATTTAATAACAATATCATTATTACTATATCTACATCAGATGAAATTTAATATACTGATTTATTCACACAGACCAATGTACATTTAATAACAGTATCATTATTACTATATCTTCATTAGATATAACGTAATATACTGATCACTGCCCACGGATAAATGCACAGATTGTAACAATATCGTCATTACTATATGTACATTAGATATTATGTAATATAATGATCCCTTCCCTCCGATCAATGTACATACAATGTCAGTATCTTTATTACTATATCTACATTAGATATGTAATATACATTTACTAACAATATCATTATTACTATATCTACATCAGATGTAATGTAATATACTGATTTATTCCCACAGACCAGTGTACATTTAATAACAATATCATTATTACTATATCTTCATTAGATATAATGTAATATACTCATCACTTCCCACAGATAAATGCACAGATTGTAACATTATCGTCATTACTACATCTACATTAGATATGTAATATACATTTAATAACAATATCATTATTACTATATCTACATCAGATGAAATTTAATATACTGATTTAATCCCACAGACCAATGTACACTTAATAACAATACCATTATTAATATATCTACATCAGATGTAATTTAGTACACTGATCCCTACCAACAGACCAATGTACATTTAATAACAGTATCATTATTACTATAACTTCATTAGATATAATGTAATATACTGATCACTGCCCACGGATAAATGCACAGATTGTAACATTATCGTCATTACTATATCTACATTTGATATGTAATATACATTTAATAACAATATCATTATTACTATATATACATCAGATGAAATTTAATATACTGATTTAATCCCACAGACCAATGTACATTTAATAACAATATCATTATGACTATATCTACATTAGATATTATGTAATATAATGATCCCTTCCCTCCGATCAATGTACATACAATGTCAGTATCTTTATTACTATATCTACATTAGATATGTAATATACAATTACTAACAATATCATTATTACTATATCTACATCAGATGTGATGTAATATACTGATTTATTCCCACAGACCAATGTACATTTAATAACAATATCATTATTACTATATCTACAATAGATATTATGTAATATAATGATCCCTTCCCTCCGATCAATGTACATACAATGCCAGTATCGTTATTACTATATCTACATTAGATATGTAATATACATTTGCTTACAATATCATTATTACTATATCTACATCAGATGTAATGTAATATACTGATTTATTCCCACAGACCAATGTACATTTAATAACAATATCATTACTATATCTACATTAGATACAATGTAATATACTGATACCTTGCCCACAGATCAATGTACATACAATAACAGTAGCGTTATTACTATATCTACATTAGATATGTAATATACATTTAATAACAATATCATTATTACTATATCTACATCAGATGAAATTTAATATACTGATTTATTCACACAGACCAATGTACATTTAATAACAGTATCATTATTAATATATCTTCATTAGATATAACGTAATATACTGATCACTGCCCACGGATAAATGCACAGATTGTAACAATATCGTCATTACTACATCTACATTAGATATGTAATATACATTTAATAACCATATCATTATTACTATATCTACATCAGATGAAATTTAATATACTGATTTAATCCCACAGACCAATGTACATTTAATAACAATATCATTATTACTATATCTACATCAGATGAAATTTAATATACTGATTTAATCCCACAGACCAATGTACAGTTAATAACAATATCATTATTACTATATCTACATTAGATATTATGTAATATAATGATCCCTTCTCTCCGATCAACGTACATACAATGTCAGTATCTTTATTACTATATCTACATTAGATATGTAATATACATTTACTAACAATATCATTATTACTATATCTACATCAGATGTAATGTAATATACTGATTTATTCCCACAGACCAATGTACATTTAATAACAATATCATTATTACTATATCTACAATAGATATTATGTAATATAATGATCCCTTCCCTCCGATCAATGTACATACAATGTCAGTATCGTTATTACTATTTCTACATTAGATATGTAATATACATTTATTAACAATATCATTATTACTATATCTACATCAGATGTAATGTAATATACTGATTTATTCCCACAGACGAATGTACATTTAATAACAATATCATTATTACTATATCTTCATTAGATATAATGTAATATACTGATCACTTTCCGCAGATAAATGCACAGATTGTAACATTATCGTCATTACGATATCTACATTAGATATGTAATAAACACTTAATAACAGTGTCATTATTACTATATCTACATTAGATACAATGTAATATACTGATACCTTCCCGCAGATCAATGTACATATAATAACAGTATCGTTATTACTATATCTACATTAGATATGTAATATGCATTTAATAACAGTACCATTATTACTATATCTACATCAGATGAAATTTAATATACTGATTTAATCCCACAGACCAATGTACATTTAATAACAATATCATTATTACTATATCTACATCAGATGTAATATACATTTAATTACAATATCATTGTTACTATATCTACATCAGATGAAGTTTAATATACTGATTTAATCCCCCAGTCCAATGTACATTTAATAACTATACCATTATTACTATATCTACATCAGATGTAATTTAATATACTGATTTAATCCCACAGACCAATGTTATTTTGGTAACAATATCATTATGACTATATCTACATTAGATATAATGTAATATACTGATACCTGTTGGAAGGTAACTAAAAGCGGCACTCTTGCGCCATCTGTAATCTAGTTCCTTTTATATTTTCATGTATGCGCGTTGTTTACAGAATAAAGTTTATGGTGTTGTGTCGCATCGTTCAGTACAATGTGCTTTCCTTTTCTGTATTTTTTCCACAGGTTATGGGCCCAGAACGCTATCAACTGTGCTAAAAGTGAAAAGTACGTGCAATGCAAATCGAAAGTCGTGAAACGAAATTAAGGTGAACCCCTTTTTGTTGCAACGCGCGCGTACCGGTAAAGGGAGTGAACCTAACCCAACTTTTGTGAATTCGTGGACTGAAGTAGCCAAAAATCGAGGACTCTATTAATTCTGTTAAGTAACAAATAAAAATTGTGTTCTAGCGCAATTTTGAACGCGAATAGGGAACGTAGTACATTGTTCGTCGTCGTTTCGAGGAAAACTCGTGCATCAAAAACGTGATCGGTGTGCGCGTGAAACCTTATTCTGTTAAAAAAGAAAAAAAATGAGTCTAACGACGGTTAAAATTCCGCCTCTACAAAAGGAAAATTATGGGACCTGGAAGATTCACATGAAGGCGTTGCTCGTGAAAAACGATGCATGGGGGTACGTTTGTGGAACAAAACCGAAACCCGTTGCGACAGCAGACAATGTGGCTGACGTCACAGCCTGGGAAGTCGCTGATGAGAAGGCCATGTCCGACATTATTCTCGCGATAAGCGCGGAAGAATTAAAGCAAATAAACGGATGCAATACTTCAGAAGAAATCTGGCAAAAGTTAAAAAGCTTCTACGAATCAGAAGGGCCAACGCGAAAAGCGATGTTGCTGGAAGAATTAATCCATCACAAAATGGAAGAATCTAAAGACATGAGGGATCACGTGGCAAATTTTTTTGACACAGTCAATAAACTGGAAGCCATGGAAATAAGAATTCCTCAAGAAATGATAGTCGTTCTATTGCTAACAAGTCTTCCAAAATCATATGAACCTTTCAGAGTGGCCATTAAATCGCGACAAGAATTACCTACTCCCGA
This sequence comes from Osmia bicornis bicornis, assembly GCF_907164935.1. Lineage (NCBI taxonomy): Eukaryota > Metazoa > Arthropoda > Insecta > Hymenoptera > Megachilidae > Osmia > Osmia bicornis. The sequence continues at coordinate 141,132 of NW_025791035.1, forward strand.
AGAATTAAAGGTAAAATTACTTGACGAATATCAGGTTAGAAGACGAAACAAGGATGAAAAATCCGAAGCCATGTTAGCAGCGAAATCATCGCGAAATTTCGGGAATAAAAACTACGATAACAGATCTTCTGGAAAAGGGGGTGAACAACGATTTAAATTTAAATGCCACAAATGTAACAGAATCGGACACATGTCAAAGGACTGTAGATCGCGACGACCTGAAGGTAATAAAAAGCTTGACGGAAAGGAAACGTCGAAAGTAGCCGAAGTAGCTATGAAAATTGAAATAGCTACAAAGACTGTAGTGACCATGAAAGCAGCGTCTGACCTGGAAAACAAATGGTGCTTGGATTCTGGTGCATCGTCACACATGTGTTCCCATGAAGAAAAATTTGAAGGTATTAGGAAGGCAAATATACATACATTGAATTTGGCAAGTTCAGAATCAACTTCGATAGAAGGAATCGGTCCGGTGAAAATGAGGATAGGCGAACATTTTTCGGCGACTCTGCAGAAAACGTTGTTCGTTCCAACAAAGATTTGAAGAGTCTGATCCACAGCGGTAAGGTAAACGGAGTTACGATAAACGGTAATGAAAAATTACAAATTTGCGAAATCTGTATAAGAGGAAAACAGACGCGAATTCCTTTCCCAAAATCACTTTCTCGATCCACAGAGCTTTTGGAATTGGTCCACACGGATGTTTGTGGTCCCATGAAAGTTGAATCTCTCGCAGGGTCAAAATATTTCGCGACCTTTATTGACGATAAGTCGAGATGGTGTGAAATTTATTTTCTGAAAAAGAAAAGTGAACTCCTTGAAAAATTTTTTGAATTTAAAGCCAAGGTTGAAAAACAAACTGGGAAGAATATTAAGACTCTGAGATCAGATAACGGGGGAGAATATCGGAGCAACGAGCTACAGAATTACCTGAAGAAGGAGGGAATATGTCATCAACTCACTACGGAATATACTCCCCAACAAAACGGCATTGCAGAGCGTAAAAATAGGACACTCGTGGAAATGGCGAGATGCATGTTGCTTCAGTCCGGCCTCCCTCCAAGCTTTTGGGCAGAGGCGATTTTGACTGCGGCTTACATTCGTAACAGATGTCCAACAAGAAGTCTGGATGGCAAAACACCTCATGAAGTCTGGACGGGTAAAATACCAACTGCAATCCATTTCCAAATTTTTGGAACCAGAGCCTATATGTTGAATAAGTCAACTGAAAGAAAAATAGCCAAAGGAAAATTTGGTGAACGAACAACCAAATGTATTTTTGTTGGATATTCAACAAATTCCAAGGCTTACAGGTTGTGGGTTACGGAATCAAGAAAAATTTGTCGAAGTCGTGACGTCAGGTTCGTCAAAGCTTTTGAAGGGCAACAGGAGTTTAAGGACTTCATGAACGAAGAAATCTCACAGCATTGGAAGAGAGATCCAATTTCGATCGACACGGAAGAAGAGGATAACGATCAGTTGGAATTTACTTCTGTAAATCAAAACACGGAAGATATAAATGCTCCAGAAAGTGAACATGAAGAAAATCATCCGTCGAATACTCACGAAGGACAAGCTGTACCAAGCATGAAAGTCGGACGAGGACGTCCGAGGAAAGTCCTCACAGGCAAAAGAGGTAGACCTAGGATGCAACCACACATGATTCCTACCCAAAGAGAACCTGAAGATGGCCAAAATCCAGGAGAAGAGCATCGAGAAGATCAGGAAACACCAGACCAACAAGGAGAAGATCCCGAAATGAATCTAGCTGGTATCGAGGAACCTTCGTCATGTCACTTAACTGAATATGCTGGATTGACTGAAAAAGGGGATCCACGTACTGCGAGGGAAGCCATGTCGACGTCAGAAGCACACAAATGGAAAGAAGCTATGCAGAAGGAGTATCAAGCTTTAGAAAGAAATGGAACGTGGGCCCTGGTCGACCAAAAGATAAAAAAATTATAGGTTCGAGGTGGGTCCTGCGTACCAAATTCAAAGCAAATGGGACTGTGGAACGTCGGAAGGCTCGGGTAGAAGCCAAAGGCTTTTCACAAGAACCGAACATTGACTTCCATGAGACCTTTGCACCGGTAGCTAGAATTAGCTCTTTTCGAATCGTAATAGGACTCGCAGCGGAACTCGGACTTGAAGTTCATCAACTTGATTTCACCAGCGCTTACCTAAACGGAAACATTGATGAGGAGATTTATATGGAGATTCCGGAAGGATTACCTGCAATGCTGGATGATCAACAACGTCAGAAAATGTCCGGAAACAAGGTATGTCTTTTGCGAAAAGCGATATACGGACTGAAGCAGTCCGGTCGTCAGTGGTACAAAAAGCTCGACCTGAGGCTGAAAGAATTTAATTTGAAGCCACTTGACGCCGACGCTTGTGTATACCTTCACAAGGAAGACGGAAAATTGACATTAATTGTAATATACGTGGATGACTTAATTATAGCCTCAAATAATAAGAAGAAGGTTATTGAATTAAAACAAAATCTCGCAGCATCTTTTGAAATGAAGGACTTAGGACAGCTTCATTATTGTCTGGGGATAGAATTCACTCAAGACAAAGCGAAAAATGAATTTCGCATGTCACAAAAAAAATATGTACAGGATGTGTTAAAACGGTTTAACATGGAAGACTGTAAGCCTGTCGCTACACCAATGAATCCCGCAGTAAAACTTTCAAAATAAATGTGTCCAACTACCGAAGAGGAAAGGGACAGAATGAACCAAGTTCCGTATAGAAGCCTCATCGGATCCTTGATGTACTTAGCTACAAGTACGCGTCCAGATATAGCTCACGCGGTGAGCGCGCTCAGCCAATTCAATGACAATCCAGGTGAAGAACACTGGAAGGCTGCAAAGCGAGTATTGCGTTACATCAAGAGGACCGAAAAGATGGAAATTGTCTTCACTAAAACTGAGAATGAATTGATTGGATTCTCGGATGCTGATTGGGGTGCAAGCATTGACGACAGAAGATCATACACCGGCTACGTCTTCCGACTTTTCGGCGGTGCAATCAGCTGGTCATCAAGAAAGCAGAAGACGGTCGCCATGTCAAGTGCTGAAGCGGAATATATGGCGCTATCAGAAGCGGCAAAAGAAAGCATCTACCAGCGAAGATTTTTAACTGAAGTCGTTGGAAAACTGAAAACAACACTGATTTTGTGTGATAATCAAAGTGCTGGGTTAATGGCGAAAAATCCAGTTTACCATGAGCGTACAAAGCACATCGACATTAGATATCATTTTGTGCGTGAGTCGGTTGAAAGAGGTGAAATTCGAATCGGGTAACTTCCGACTGAAAAGATGCCTGCAGACGTCTTAACCAAAGGACTGTCAATCCCAAAGCACGAAAAGTGCATTCAAGAAATAGGTTTAAGACATTGAATTATTTTTGTTTTTTGGTGCAATTGGCGCAAGAAATTGCCTTTTTACGGGGGAGTGTTGGAAGGTAACTAAAAGCGGCACTCTTGCGCCATCTGTAATCTAGTTCCTTTTATATTTTCATGTATGCGCGTTCTTTACAGAATAAAGTTTATGGTGTTGTGTCGCATCGTTCAGTACAATGTGCTTTCCTTTTCTGTATTTTTTCCACAATACCTTCCCACAGATCAATGTACATATAATAATAGTATCGTTATTACTATATCTACATTAGATATAATGTAATATAATGATCCCTTCCCACCGATCAATGTACATATAATGGCAGTATCGTCATTACTATATCTACATTAGACATGTAATATACATTTAATAACAATATCATTATTACTATATCTACATCAGATGTAATGTAATATACTGATTGATTCCCACAGACCAATGTACATTTAATAACAATATCATTATTACTATATCTTCATTAGATATAATGTAATATACTGATCACTTCCCACATATCAATGTACATATAATAACAGTTTCGTTATCACTATATCTACAATAGATATAGTGTAATATACTGATACCTTCCCACACATCAATGTACATATAATAACAGTATTGTTATTAGTATGTCTACATTAGATATGTAATATACATTTAATAACAATATCATTATTACTATATCTACATCAGATGTAATGTAATATACTGATTTATTCCCACAGACCAATGTACATTTAATAACAATATCATTATTACTATATCTTCATTAGATATAATGTAATATACTGATCCCTTCCCACAGATCAATGTACATATAATAAGAGTTTCGTTATTACTATGTGTACAATGGATATAATGTAATATACTGATACCTTCCCACAGATCAATGTACATATAATAACAGTATCATTATTACTATATCTACATCAGATGAAATTTAATATACTGATTTAATCCCACAGACCAATGTACATTTAATAACAATACCATTATTACTATATCTACATCAGATGTAATTTCATATACTGATTTATTCCCACAGACCAATGCACATTTAATAACAATATCATTATTACTATATCTACATCAGATGTAATGTAATATACTGATTTAATCCCACAGACCAATGTACATTTAATAACAATACCATTATTACTATATCTACATCAGATGTAATTTAATATACTGATTTAATCCCACAGATCAATGTACATATAATAACTGTTTCGTAATTACTACATCTACATTAGATATAATGTAATATAATGATCCCTTCCCACCGATCAATGTACATATAATGGTAGTATCGTTATTACTATATCTACATTTGATATGTAATATACATTTAATAACAATATCATTATTAATATATCTACATCAGATGTAATGTAATATACTGATTTCCCACAGACCAATGTACATTTAATAACAATATCATTATTAATATATCTACATCAGATGAAATTCAAAATACTGATTTAATCCCACAGACCAATGTACATTTAATAACAATATCATTATTACTATATCTACATTAGATATAATGTAATATAATGATCCCTTCCCACCGATCAATGTACATATAATGGCAGTATCGTCATTACTATATCTACGTTAGATATGTAATATACATTTAATAACAATATCATTATTACTATATCTACATTAGATGTAATGTAATATACTGATTTATTCCCACAGACCAATGTACATTTAATAACAATATCATTATTACTATATCTTCATTAGATATAATGTAATATACTGATCACTTTCCACCGATCAATGTACATATAATGGCAGTATCGTTATTACTATATCTACGTTAGATATGCAATATACATTTAATAACAATATCATTATTACCATATCTACATCAGATGTAATGAAGTATACTGATTTAATCCCACAGACCAATGTGCATTTAATAACAATACCATTATTACTATATCTACATCAGATGTAATGTAATATACTGATTTAATCCCACAGATCGATGTACATATAATAACAGTTTCGTAATTACTATATCTACATTAAATATAAAGTAATATACGGATACCTTCCCACAGATCAATGTACATATAATAAAAGTATCGTTATTACTATATCTACATTAGATATGTAATATACTTTTAATAACAATATCATTTTTACTATATCTACATTAGATCTACTGCAGTATACTGATTCCTTCCCACAGATCAATGTACATTGAATAACAGCATCGTTATTACTATATCTACATTAGATATGTAACATGATTTTATTAACAATATCATTATTACTATATCTACATCAGATGAAATTTAATATACTGATTTAATCCCACAGACCAATGTACATATAATAACAGTATCGTTATTACTATATCTACATTAGATATGTAATATACATTTAATAACAATATCATTATTACTATATCTACATCAGATGAAATTTAATATACTGATTTAATCCCAGAGACCAATGTACATTTAATAACAATATCATTATTACTATGTCTACAATAGATATTATGTAATATAATGATCCCTTCCCTCCGATGAATGTACATACAATGTCAGTATCGTTATTACTATATCTACATTAGATATGTAATATACATTTACTAACAATATCATTATTACTATATCTACATCAGATGTAATGTAATATACTGATTTATTCCCACAGACCAATGTACATTTAATAACAATATCATTATTACTATATCTTCATTAGATATAATGTAATATACTGATCCCTTCCCACAGATCAATGTACATATAATAACAGTTTCGTTATTACTATGTGTACAATAGATATAATGTAATATACCGTTACCTTCCCACAGATCAATGTACATATAATAACAGTATCATTATTACTATATCTACATCAGATGAAATTTAATATACTGATTTATTCCCACAGACCAATGTACATTTAATAACAATATCATTATTACTATATCTTCATTAGATATAATGTAATATACTGATCCCTTCCCACAGATCAATGTACATATAATAACAGTTTCGTTATTACTATGTGTACAATAGATATAATGTAATATACTGATACCTTCCCACAGATCAATGTACATATAATAACAGTATCATTATTACTATATCTACATCAGATGAAATTTAATATACTGATTTAATCCCACAGACCAATGTACATTTAATAACAATACCATTATTACTATATCTACATCAGATGTAATTTCATATACTGATTTATTCCCACAGACCAATGTACATTTAATAACAATATCATTATTACTATATCTACATCAGATGTAATGTAATATGCTGATTTAATCCCACAGACCAATGTACAATTAATAACAATATCATGATTCCTATATCTACATTTGATATAATGGAATATACTTCTCCCTTCCCACCGATCAATGTACATATAATAAGAGTTTCGTTATTACTATGTGTACAATGGATATAATGTAATATACTGATACCTTCCCACAGATCAATATACATATAATAACAGTATCATTATTACTATATCTACATCAGATGAAATTTAATATACTGATTTAATCCCACAGACCAATGTACATTTAATAACAATACCATTATTACTATATCTACATCAGATGTAATTTCATATACTGATTTATTCCCACAGACCAATGCACATTTAATAACAATATCATTATTACTATATCTACATCAGATGTAATGTAATATACTGATTTAATCCCACAGACCAATGTACATTTAATAACAATACCATTATTACTATATCTACATCAGATGTAATTTAATATACTGATTTATTCCCACAGATAAATGTACATATAATAACTGTTTCGTAATTACTACATCTACATTAGATATAATGTAATATAATGATCCCTTCCCACCGATCAATGTACATATAATGGTAGTATCGTTATTACTATATCTACATTTGATATGTAATATACATTTAATAACAATATCATTATTAATATATCTACATCAGATGTAATGTAATATACTGATTTCCCACAGACCAATGTACATTTAATAACAATATCATTATTAATATATCTACATCAGATGAAATTCAAAATACTGATTTAATCCCACAGACCAATGTACATTTAATAACAATATCATTATTACTATATCTACATTAGATATAATGTAATATAATGATCCCTTCCCACCGATCAATGTACATATAATGGCAGTATCGTCATTACTATATCTACGTTAGATATGTAATATACATTTAATAACAATATCATTATTACTACTATCTACATTAGATGTAATGTAATATACTGATTTATTCCCACAGACCAATGTACATTTAATAACAATATCATTATTACTATATCTTCATTAGATATAATGTAATATACTGATCACTTTCCACCGATCAATGTACATATAATGGCAGTATCGTTATTACTATATCTACGTTAGATATGCAATATACATTTAATAACAATATCATTATTACCATATCTACATCAGATGTAATGTAGTATACTGATTTAATCCCACAGACCAATGTGCATTTAATAACAATACCATTATTACTATATCTACATCAGATGTAATGTAATATACTGATTTAATCCCACAGATCGATGTACATATAATAACAGTTTCGTAATTACTATATCTACATTAAATATAAAGTAATATACGGATACCTTCCCACAGATCAATGTACATATAATAAAAGTATCGTTATTACTATATCTACATTAGATATGTAATATACTTTTAATAACAATATCATTTTTACTATATCTACATTAGATCTACTGCAGTATACTGATTCCTTCCCACAGATCAATGTACATTGAATAACAGCATCGTTATTACTATATCTACATTAGATATGTAACATGATTTTATTAACAATATCATTATTACTATATCTACATCAGATGAAATTTAATATACTGATTTAATCCCACAGACCAATGTACATATAATAACAGTATCGTTATTACTATATCTACATTAGATATGTAATATACATTTAATAACAATATCATTATTACTATATCTACATCAGATGAAATTTAATATACTGATTTAATCCCACAGACCAATGTACATTTAATAACAATATCATTATTACTATGTCTACAATAGATATTATGTAATATAATGATCCCTTCCCTCCGATCAACGTACATACAATGTCAGTATCGTTATTACTATATCTACATTAGATATGTAATATACATTTACTAACAATATCATTATTACTATATCTACATCAGATGTAATGTAATATACTGATTTATTCCCACAGACCAATGTACATTTAATAACAATATCATTATTACTATATCTTCATTAGATATAATGTAATATACTGATCCCTTCCCACAGATCAATGTACATATAATAACAGTTTCGTTATTACTATGTGTACAATAGATATAATGTAATATACTGATACCTTCCCACAGATCAATGTACATATAATAACAGTATCATTATTACTATATCTACATCAGATGAAATTTAATATACTGATTTAATCCCACAGACCAATGTACATTTAATAACAATACCATTATTACTATATCTACATCAGATGTAATTTCATATACTGATTTATTCCCACAGACCAATGTACATTTAATAACAATATCATTATTACTATATCTACATCAGATGTAATGTAATACAGTATTGATCCGTAATAGGCAACAGTTTTCTGGCTCGAAATAAGCAAATCACTATCCCTGCCTTTCCGTTTAATGTTGCCCGCAAAGCGAGAGGTCCGGGAAATGAGTGAGAGGTCCGTAAAAGCGAGAAGCCGATGTTGTGGGTAATAAATTGTCACGCTTGACTAAGCAGTGACATCGGTTAGTAGAAGAAGGATGGAATATATATAATGCTTTCTCAGTCTAGTATGTTTGCCTGGAAATATACGAAATAGTGCGAGAATGAGGGAGCTTGCTATATTCTATCCTTGTTCAAAAAATAACATCCTTGCTCGGCCGATCACTTTATGATTTGCCGCTACCTGGGATCTCTCACTCGTTCCTCGTGTTCTCTATCGTCCCGTTTCGAGTACAAAGTCGAGCCGAATAGCCTACCTGATCCGTAATAAGCAACAGGCCACACCCGAGCGCGTTGCTTATTACGACGCAATCCTGTATACTGATTAAATCCCACAGACCAATGTACGTTTAATACCAATACCATTATAACTATATCTACATCGGATGTAATTTAATATACTGATTTAATCCCACAGACCAGTGTACATTTAATAACAATATCATTATTACGATATCTACATTAGATATAATGTAATATAATGATCCCTTCCCACCGATCAATGTACATATAATGGCAGTATCGTCATTACTACATCTACGTTAGATATGTAATATACATTTAATAACAATATCATTATTACTATATCTACATCAGATGTAACGTAGTATACTGATTTAATCCCACAGACCAATGTGCCTTTAATAACAATACCATTATTCCTATATCTACATCAGATGTAATTTAATATACTGATTTAATCCCACAGCCCAATGTACATAGAATAACAATATCATTAATACTATATCTACATTAGATATAATGTAATATACTTATCCCTTCCCACAGAACAATGTACATATAATAACAGTTTCGTTATTACTATATCTACATTAGATATAATGTAATATACCGATACCTTCCCACAGATCAATGTACATATAATAACAGTACCGTTATTACTATATCTACATTAGATATGTAATATACATTTAATAACAATATCATTATTACTATATCTACATCAGGCGAAATTTAATATACTGATTTAATCCCACAGACCAATGCACATTTAATAACAATACCATTATTACAGTATCTACATTAGATATAATGTAATATACTGATACCTTCCCACAGATCAATGTACATATAATAACAGCATCGTTATTACTATATCTACATCAGATGTAATGTAATATACTGATTTATTCCCACAGACCAATGTACATTTAATAACAATATCATTATTACTATATCTTCATTAGATATAATGTAATATACTGATCACTTCCCACAGATCAATGCACAGATTGTAACATTATCGTCATTACTATATCTACATTAGATACGTAATAAACACTTAATACCAGTATCGTTATTACTATATCTACATTAGATCTACTGCAATATACTGATTCCCTCCCACAGATCAAAGTACATTGAATAACAGTATCATTTATACTATATCCACATTGGATATAATGTAATATACTGATGCGTTCCCACAGACCAATGTACATTTAATAACAATACCATTATTACTATATCTACATCAGATGTAATTTAATATACTGATTTAATCCCACAGATCAATGTGCATATAATAACTGTTTCGTTATTACTACATCTACATTAGATATAATGTAATATAATGATACCTTTCCGCAGATCAATGTACATATAATAACGGTATCGTCATTACTATATCTACGTTAGACATGTAATATACATTTAATAACAATATCATTATTACTATATCTACATTAGATGTAATGTAATATACTGATTTATTCGCACAGACCAATGTACATTTAATAACAATATCATTATTACTATATCTTCATTAGATATAATGTAATATACGGATCACTTTCCACCGATCAATGTACATATAATGGCAGTATCGTTATTACTATATCTACGTTAGATATGTAATATACATTTAATAACAATATCATTATTACCACATCTACATCAGATGTAATGTAATATACTGATTTAATCACACACCAATGTACACTTAATAACAATACCATTATTACTATATCTACATCAGATCTAATTTAATATACTGATTTAATCCCACAGATCAATGTACATATAATAACAGCATCGTTATTACTATATCTACATTAGATATGTAACATGATGTTATTAACAATATCATTATTACCATATCTACATCAGATATAATGTAATATTATGATCCCTTACCACCGATCAAAGTACATTGAATAACAGTATCATTTATAATATATCTACATTGGATATAATGTAATATACTGATTTAATCACACAGACCAATGGACATTTAATAACGATATCATTATTACTATATCCTCATTAGATGTAATGTGATATACTGATCACTTCCCACAGATCAATGCACAGATTGTAACATTATCGTCATTAGTATATCTACATTAGATATGTAATAAACACTTAATAACAGTATCGTTATTACTATATCTACATTAGATCTACTGCAATATACTGATTCATTCCCACAGATCAATGTACATTGAATAACAGTATCATTTATGCTATATCTACGTTGGATACAATGTAATATACTGATGCATTGATATGCCTTCCCACAGATCAATGTAATTTTGGTAACAATATCATTATTACTATATCTACATTAGATATAATGTAATATACTGATCCTTTCCCACAGATCATTGTACATATAATAACAGTATCGTTACTACTATATCTACATTAGATATAACGTAATATACTGATACCTTCCCACAGATCAATGTACATATAATAACAGTATCGTTATTAGTATATCTACATTAGATATGTAATATGCATTTAATAACAATACCATTATTACTATATCTACATTAGATATAATGTAATATGATGATCCCTTCCCACCGATCAATGTACATATAATGGCAGTATCGTTATTACTATATCTACATTATATATAATGTAATATACTGATCACTTCCCACAGATCAATGCACAGATTGTAACATTATCGTCATTACCATATCTACATTAGATATGTAATAAACACTTAATAACAGTATCATTATTACTATATCTACATTAGATCTACTGCAATATACTGATTCCTTCCCACAGATCAAAGTACATTGAATAACAGTATCATTTATACTATATCTACATTGGATATAATGTAATATACTGATGCGTTCCCACAGACCAATGTACATTTAATCACAATACCATTATTACTATATCTACGTCAGATGTAATTTAATATACTGAGTTAATCCCACAGATCAATGTACATATAATAACAGTTTCGTTATTACTACATCTACATTAGATATAATGTAATATAATGATACCTTCCCACAGATCAATGTACATATAATAACAGTATCGTTATTACTATATCTACATTAGATATGTAATATACATTTAATGAGAATATCATTATTACTATGTCTACATTAGATATAATGTAATATAATGATCCCTTCCCACCGATCAATGTACATATAATGGAAGTATCGTTATTACTATACGTACATTAGATATGTAATATACATTTAATAACAATATCATTATTACTATATCTACATCAGATGTAATGTAATATACTGATTTAATCGCACAGACCAATGTACACTTAATAACAATACCATTATTACTATATCTACATCAGATCTAACTTAATATACTGATTTAATCCCACAGATCAATGTACATATAATAACAGCATCGTTATTACTATATCTACATTAGATATGTAACATGATGTTATTAACAATATCATTATTACCATATCTACATTAGATATAATGTAATATAATGATCCCTTACCACCGATCAAAGTACATTGAATAACAGTATCATTTATACTATATCTACATTGGATATAATGTAATATACTGATTTAATCACACAGACCAATGGACATTTAATAACGATATCATTATTACTATATCCTCATTAGATGTAATGTGATATACTGATCACTTCCCACAGATCAATGCACAGATTGTAACATTATCGTCATTAGTATATCTACATTAGATATGTAATAAACACTTTATAACAGTATCGTTATTACTATATCTACATTAGATCTACTGCAATATACTGATTCATTCCCACAGATCAATGTACATTGAATAACAGTATCATTTATGCTATATCTACGCTGGATACAATGTAATATACTGATGCATTGATATGCCATCCCACAGATCAATGTAATTTTGGTAACAATATCATTATTACTATATCTACATTAGATATAATGTAATATACTGATCCTTTCCCACAGATCATTGTACATATAATAACAGTATCGTTACTACTATATCTACATTAGATATAACGTAATATACTGATACCTTCCCACAGATCAATGTACATATAATAACAGTATCGTTATTACTACATCTACATTAGATATGTAATATGCATTTAATAACAATACCATTATTACAATATCTACATTAGATATAATGTAATATAATGATCCCTTACCACCGATCAAAGTACATTGAATAACAGTATCATTTATACTATATCTACATTGGATATAATGTAATATACTGATGCGTTCCAACAGACCAATGTACATTTAATAACAATACCATTATTACTATATCTACATCAGATGTAATTTAATATACTGATTTAATCCCACAGATCAATGTACATATAATAACAGTTTCGTTATTACTACATCTACATTAGATATAATGTAATATAATGATAGCTTCCCACAGATCAATGTACATATAATAACAGTATCGTTATTACTATATCTACATTCGATATGTAATATACATTTAATAACAATATCATTATTACTATATCTACATTAGATATAATGTAATATACCGATACCTTCCCACAGATCAATGTACATATAATAACAGTACCGTTATTACTATATCTACATTAGATATGTAATATACATTTAATAACAATATCATTATTACTATATCTACATCAGCTGTAATGTAATATACTGATTTAATCCCACAGACCAATGTACATTTAATAACAATATCATGATTACTATATCTATATTCGATATAATGTAATATTCTGATACCTTCCCACAGATCAATGTACATATAACAGTACCGTTATTACTATATCTACATCAGATGAAATTTAATATACTGATTTAATCCCACAGACCAATGTACATTTAATAACAATATCATTATTACTATATCTACATTAGATATAATGTAATATAATGATCCCTTCCCACCGATCAATTTACATATAATGGCAGTATCGTTGTTACTATATCTACCTTAGATATGTAATATACATTTAATAACAATATCATTATTACTATATCTACATCAGATGTAATGTAATATACTGATTTATTCCCACAGACCAATGTACATTTTATAACAATATCATTATTACTATATCCTGATTAGATATAATGTAATATACTGATCATTTCCCACAGATCAATGCACAGATTGTAACATTATCGTCATTACTATATCTACATTAGATATGTAATAAACAGTTAATAACAGTATCGTTATTACTGTATCTACATTAGATCTACTGCAATATACTGAATCCTTCCCACAGATCAATGTACATTGAATAACAGTATCATTTATACTATATCTACATTGGATATAATGCACCCCCAAGGTGGTCAAGATCCTGGTGATAGCTTCGTGGCTAACCGAATCAAAGGCCTTCGCGACCTCTAGGGAGGCAACGTGCAACTCCCGCAGGTGTGCGCGGGAGTCATGGATGACGGCAGCAAATGCGGCGATATTCTCGTCGCAGCCGTCATCAAAGCACCGTTGCCTCAGGTCAACAAGACCAGACTCGCGAAGCCGGTTAGCCAGGATCTTGTGGAGATGCCTAACCACCACCGACGTTATCGAAATAGGCCGATAGTCGCCCGAAGAGTCGGGATTACTCGACTTTTTCGGAACGAAAACGGTCCTACTCGCTAGTAACGCCGGTGGGAATCCGCCTGTAGCGAGGACAATGTTAAAAAGGAGGGCCCTAACAGATGGTGGGACGGCCCTCCACTGGCGAACGCTTATACCGTCCGGTCCGTGGGCTGATTGAAGTGGCAAGGTGGTAGCTGCCACTTCCTCGCAGGATACAGGGTACCACAGGTGTGCCAGCTCGGGCTTACGCCGTGATGATGGGGCTGGCGGTACAGGTTTGGACTTCTGTCCAACAAACGGCCCCCAATGTGCGGCCATACGCCTCACATCGGGGATAGCCGTGGGTACACCACCTGTGGCATCCAGTATCTCGCGAGCTGCCCATGACATGTTCGACCTAGAATAGCCGCTGTATGCGTGCATATTCCAGCCGACGCTGGGCTTTCTTCCCCGGACGGGAGGTAGGGCGCCGCCTTTGCCGTCGCAAATGGTTTCCGGCTTGAGGAGGGAAGACGGAGCCAAGCCAAGATGACACGCCCCCACTGACGTCCTTTCCTTCCAAACAGTCTTGGGCCATGTGGGACAGGTTGTCTGTGTCCCACCCTCGGATATTGAGGACCACCGGGATAAGACCCCGGATGGCACTCTCAACATCATGCCCGAGGTGGCCCAAGAATGACGCGTTGGAAGGAGAGGCGTCAGAGGGGGCTGGCTCGGCTCACACAGGGGCACATGGCGTCGAAGTCGCTCGTGGCGACCGGAGAGGAGAGGAGGCGCTCTCAGCATTGCTGCTGGAGCTAGCAGAGGTCCTCCATGGCGGCCGCAACAAGGTTCCGGTATACTTGTGCCCGGCGCGCACCCTTGATATATCCTGTACCGTTTGTTCACACAATGCGGTATACTTCCGAGGGTTCCCCTCGTAGGATTTAAAATATTAAATGCAAGCTTGTATTGACCGCAGTCAATAGGAATTTCTTACATTTAAGTCTTATGTCTAAGATGTAAAAGGTTAAAATATAAAGTAGTCATTGTATAAAAGGATGCCAAAGCCTATTAAAAGGATTGATTTGTCAATTTATTAAAATAATTAAGTGATATTTAAAATTTAAAACAAAGGATTACCCGTCTAAGAATATATTTGCTATTTCAATGGAACTTTGTAGAGCTTTGATTGATATGATTTTCATGTTTCCCTTTTTTAGTCCCAATTTCATTAAATTAAAGCGGGTATTAGGGGGTATAGCCCCTCTGCTACCTATGACTATTGGTAGTATTGATCCTGTTTTAATTTTATGCTTATTTAGAAGAAACGCCAAACATTCTCTGTATTTATGAATTTTTTCAGCCTCGGCTTTTTGTAGATAATCTCTGTTCTCATAGCGGATGGTAACATCGACTATGTGAAGCCCTTCCTTATTTTTGATTATAAGGTCGGGTTTATAGAGATTGCCATTAGCCTTTATGGAAGGTTCAATGAACACTTCATTAGAATGTTGGAGTTTTTCTGCTATAAAAAGTTTGACCTCATCATGTCGTTTTATTCTCAGTCCTTTTGTGTGTTGACATAAACCTAAGACATGACCGAGGGTTTCGGGTTGAGCATTACAACGCCTACAGGATACATTTATTTTTTTATCAGCCCTAGCTAGAACAACACGAGTACCAAAGGTATTTGTCCTTAGTCGGATAGCGTCTATAAATCGCGACGATTTTAATAAATATGTCTCTCTTAACCAAGCATTCCCTATTTTGTCTCGAGCAAACTCATTGACGCCCTGTCCTTGGGATTTTAAGTTTAACCACTGTTTTATGTGATCATTTTTTAGGCGTTTCTTAGCATTTACTAAGTCTTCAGAAGTTGCAGGCCAGTTGATTCTGAGAGAATTCGCTATATATTTTAGTTTTTTTTCGGTTTTATCATCATGAATACTAGACATAGCCGGGTCTAGAGAGTTTTTGATTGTAAGAGCGCTTTTAAGGACACCGATTTTAATGATATGTTCAAAATGGGGTAGACCTAAACCACCGTTATTTTTTGGAGCGTAGAAGAAACCCGTTGCTGTTGAGGGTACTAAGTGTAATATTTGCTTAACGTTTTGTCTTATTTCACTGTCGAGTAGTTTTAGAACTGAATCACTGGGTGGGTTTACTAAGAGACAATATATAAACCGTGGAAGGATAAAAGTAACAAGAAGATCAATTTTTTGGTGCGGTTTTAGTGGTAAAGTCCTTACTCGTTTGATTAAGTTAACTATTTCTGGCACTATGATACCGCAATCCATTCCTTTCCAGGGTCCAAGTTTGGCTCCTAGATATTTAAAAATGATTTCTGGGTCCGCATAAGGAATTAGTTCAGTATTATTGATTTTTATCTCCGGGTCTTTAACATACCAGGTGTCTTTTATTTTAACGATTTGAAACGCTCTGCTTTTATCTGCTGAAATAGACATACCTAATTTTTGCAAATATCCTGTGACTATGTCTAATTGTGACTGTGCTTCTTTTTTATTTCTTCCTAAACTTACGAAATCGTCGGCAAAGGCAAGGATAGGTAACATAATATTCTCATTTAGTGCGATCCCCTCACTCATTTCTTCGATTGTTTCTAGCAAGGGTTCCATACACAAATTAAATAGTAGAGGGGAAAGGGGGTCGCCCTGTTTGACTCCCCTGCGAATATTAATTTTAATATCGTTTTTGTTTTTGTTTTTATTATTGTTCGTTTGTATTACCGTACTACATTCTGTGTACATATTTAAGATCATGTTAATGATCGGTTCCGGAATGCCTTTTTTCAGAAGGCTGGGTTTTATTGCTGAATGTGGGAGAGAATCAAAAGCTTTTGATATATCTAAAATAATAAAGGTCCCTCCTGTATCTATTTTGCATTTTGATAAGGCTGTGTTCAGAAGTGCTATATTATGTCCACATCCGTTTTCAGCGGTAAAGCCCTTTTGTCTAAAGTTTTGAACGACCATTTTTCTTAATCGCGTATCTATTATAGAGGATAACATACGGCTCAAAACGGAACTAATTGTTATTGGTCTCCAATTACTGGCGTTGGCTAAGTCTTTGTTTTGCTTGGGAATTAGTTTAGTGCGATTCGTTTTCCAAGCTGTAGGAAAATAGGAGTTATAACATAGAATATTAAATAGTAAGGCTAAGACATCAGGTAGTCCAGGAATCTGTAGATGTATCTTTTGTAAACCATCTGGACCGGCTGCAGTTTTAGTTCTCATTTTTTTTATTTTTTCAATTATTTCCATCGATGTAATAGGAGGAAATACGGTGTCTATCTCCAAGGGTGGTCTTTTAGGAAGAAAAGATAAGGCATCTGGCGGTCCAGCTTGTTCCCATAACTTACTATATAAGGACTTGATGTCTTCGTCGCTAGGTAGTTGTTCGGGCGGCTTCCATAAAGAATTATCGTTATTAACTACAGCATCAGCGAGTTTTTTTGGACACTCTTTGTAAATGTCTTGACATCTAGCGTAAGAGTATCTTCTGATCCGGTTGCGTTTAGTTTTTCTTTTATTGTTACTGTTTATATATTTATTATTGTTTCTGTTAAGTTTATTGTTGGTATTGGGTTTGGTATTATGTCCATGAGTCCTTAAATGTTCGTTTTTATCAGTATTTTCTATACTAGATAGGAGCGCCTTAGTTAAGGTATCTGTAATAAATTTGTCTGTTTCGTAGTTTAGTAAGGTGTCGTCCTGGTTGAAAGTTAACCAGATATGTTTCAAGGTATTATATAAGGTCTCACAGTGTTCAGGAATTGGTCGTGGCTCTTCGATTGCTTGGCGTAAGTTTTCACGCCAAGTGTTAAAGTTCGCTTCATCGTTGGAACCTAGATCATTATTAGCAATTCCATCTAGAGGTTCAATATTCTCTGGGTTAATATCAGAGTCTACGTTAGTTACACCCGATTCAATTACTTTATCTGCGTAATCATCAGTTTCTTTAACGCTGCTTTCGTCGTCCTGAACATTGTTTAGACTTTCCTCTTCGCTGTTAGGTTTATTTCTTTTATCCACTTCAAGTTTTAATTCTTTTCGCTTATTTCGAACTTGGTCCGAGGTTTTATCAGAAAAGTGTTTACTAATTTCTACATTTAATTGCTTGTATGACCGGTATCTATGTTCAAGTTGCTTCAATAATACAACTTCTTCCGCGGACCAAACTCTAACTTTACGGGAGGTACTAGGCTTATTTTTTTTATTCTGTTCTACACTCCCGAGTTGCCTTTTTTTATTACGCAAATTTGGATGTTCGTGACGCTCGTGGGTTGAAAGGCCCCGCTGCGTGTCGAAACTATTAGTGCATGCTTCACAAGCAAAGGTCTTGGGCCTTTCTATAGGTTTTACGCCCTTGCATTTTGGGATGTGAACTCTGGTTCCATGCAGCTTTAAGAAATTCTTTTTGCATTGATGGCACTCCCAGAGTATCTCGCTCTCGATATGATGAGTATTTAAGTGTTTATCTAAATCCGAGAGAGAGACAAAAAAGAGCTGAATTCCCTTATTAGCGCAAATAGGACAGGCTATCTTCGCCTCCCTTAAGGGCACAGATATCTTAAACGTAACCAATTCATTAGCCGGGTTCGAAGCCATTTCTTCAACAGAGGTCCCCTCCAGAGCGGAAAAATCCGCCACGGCGCTCCCGAGACCAGGTAACGCCGTGTCCGAGGCTTTAGCGTTGTTGTCACTATCCATTATTTTTAGTTTTGGTATATGTGAGATCAGAAGAAATATGCGAATCCATTTTAACCAAATCGATAACCAGGGATGATAGCATTGTCGTCAACTGTTTAGGCGCCAGCGTTTAAAACGCAAAAGACCAGGAGGAAAAAGTAAGAAAGAAATAAGAGTGAAATAGCTAGTAAGGACAGGGAAAAAGAAAAAGAAGAGCAGAAGAGAAAGAAAAAGAATAACAACAAAGAAGAGAAAGACATTGAAACATTAACAGGATCAGTTAGTACATTCACAGAGTAAGCTCCGTTTCGGCAAGCCGATATCATTGTAGAGTAGTTTCGGTCCTCTGCGTCGCCGCACTCCGTTTAGCCATGACCACGGTTCGCAGAGTTTGCGCATACCCGGCGAACCGTAGACATGTTACCGGCAGGTACCACGAGGAGGTAGGACGTGCGACTTGGACGGGAGAGGCTGAAGGGCCAAAGGCCTGTATTACGCATCACCGTCCCTGTAACTACGACTCTCAAAAGCGACCACGCCGCGCCCACGGTGTCACTCGATGTACAGTGGCTCCCGATCCCTCCGCACCTCCACGAGGTGGGAGCTGGGCAACGTTCAGTTGGTAACAGCTGAACGGCTGAGCCGGAGGGAAGGCACCGTGAGCGCGACGAGGGCCCTTAAGAGAGTCATAGTTACTCCCGCCGTTTACCCGCGCTTTTTTGAATTTCTTCACGTTGACATTCAGAGCACTGGGCAGAAATCACATTGCGTCATCACCCGTGAGGGCCATCGCAATGCTTTGTTTTAATTAGACAGTCGGATTCCCCTAGTCCGTGCCAGTTCTGAGCTAAGCGTTGAATGGCGGCCGAAGAAGCGACCACGACGGCGTAACCGCCACGGAAGCCTCGCAGCAAGGAAGATCCGCGGGAGGCCAAGGCACGGGACCGAGCTCGGATCCCGGGACGCGACCGAAGTCGCCAACCGTTCACCTCGCCCAGGCCCGGCACGTCAGCCAGACCCGCTTCCCGACCAAGCCCGACACGCCCCGCTCCTCAGAGCCAATCCTTATTCCGAAGTTACGGATCCAATTTGCCGACTTCCCTTACCTACATTAATCTATCGACTAGAGGCTCTTCACCTTGGAGACCTGCTGCGGATATGGGTACGAACCGGCGCGACACCTCCACGTGGCCCTCTCCTGGATTTTCAAGGTCCGAGGGGAAGATCCAGACACCGCCGCAACTGCGGTGCTCTTCGCGTTCCAAACCCTATCTCCCTGCTAGAGGTTTCCAGGGAACTCGAACGCTTATACAGAAAAGAAAACTCTTCCCAGATCTCCCGACGGCGTCTCCAGGTCATTTTGGGTTACCCCGACGAACACTCTTACGAGGGCCCGAATGGTATGCGGTTCCGCTGCCGGGTTCCGGAATAGGAACCGGATTCCCTTTCGCCCAATGGGTGTGCATCTCTGCAACTATTGTGTTATATTAATTCGATTTAGCCATATTTAACAGTTTTGTTTTGTTGCCATTTATCTGAGAGCTTTAGGACACCTCATTTACATAGGATTTCTCTTAGGGCTTAGGATCGACTGACTCGTGTGCAACGGCTGTTCACACGAAACCCTTCTCCACGTCAGTCCTCCAGGGCCTCGCTGGAGTATTTGCTACTACCACCAAGATCTGCACCGACGGCGGCTCCAGGCAGGCTCACGCCCAGACCCTTCTGCGCACACCGCCGCGACCCTCCTACTCGTCAGGGCTTCATGGAGGACCAAATTTTGTCCAGCCCCACTTGCCACTGACGGCGGAGTATAGGCGCGACGCTTCAGCGCCATCCATTTTCAGGGCTAGTTGCTTCGGCAGGTGAGTTGTTACACACTCCTTAGCGGATTCCGACTTCCATGGCCACCGTCCTGCTGTCTTAAGCAACCAACGCCTTTCATGGTATCCCATAAGCGTCGACTTAGGCGCCTTAACTCTGCGTTTGGTTCATCCCACAGCGCCAGTTCTGCTTACCAAAATTGGCCCACTTGGCACTCTGATCCAATAATAAAATCTCATGGCTTCATTTGATGCAAGCAAGCCAGAGATCTCACCCATTTAAAGTTTGAGAATAGGTTGAGGTCGTTTCGGCCCCAAGGCCTCTAATCATTCGCTTTACCAGATGAGACTCGCAATAACGTTTCGAGCGAGTGCCAGCTATCCTGAGGGAAACTTCGGAGGGAACCAGCTACTAGATGGTTCGATTAGTCTTTCGCCCCTATACCCAGTTCCGACGATCGATTTGCACGTCAGAATCGCTACGGACCTCCATCAGGGTTTCCCCTGACTTCGTCCTGACCAGGCATAGTTCACCATCTTTCGGGTCCCAACGTGTACGCTCTAGGTGCGCCTCTTCTCGCAATGAGAACGAGACGCCCCGGGAGTGCGAGGCCTAATCGTAACGAGGCCCATCCTCCCTAGGTCGACACAGAGGACGACATTCACTTTCATTTCGCCTTTAGGTTTATTTATATCCCAATGACTCGCGCACATGTTAGACTCCTTGGTCCGTGTTTCAAGACGGGTCCTGAGAGTACCCAAAGCAATAGCGTCGCCGACCGGTAATTCAAAGCTTGGCCAGTCCAAGGACTCCTCCTGCTAACAGCTGGCCAGGCCCGGGGACGGCGCATAGTCCGTACATCCGGGTATTATAACTGAACCTAGCTTGCGGCGGTCCTGACGCACACACATTCGAAAATGGATTGGTTGCGGCCC
>NW_025791036.1:0-67856 GCF_907164935.1 Osmia bicornis bicornis
GGGGCACAGGTGTCACCACGTTACAATATATATATATATATATATACCAAACTTATAAATTTAAATAAAATTATAAATATTTATATATATATATAATATGGATATTAGTTAATTGATATAACTTTTAAATTGCAATTAAAAATAAATTTTTATAATTATATCTTTATAAATAAACTATTTTTAAGTTATTAGACTCATGATCTAAATAAAGATTAATTTCTTTTATAAATTTAAATTTAATTATATATATATTTATATCTACTAATTTTTTTAGTACCTTAAAATTCAAATTTTTAAATGCATTTACACTTAGATATAAAAATTATTTAACAATATGCCTGAATAAAGGAATATTTTGATAGAATATTTATGTATATTTTTATACTATTGTTTAATAATTTAATAAATTATATATATATATATATTTAATTTTAAGTTATTTATAAAATTAACTCAATTAAATTTAATAATTAAATTTTTATTCATGAATCTTTCTATATCTATTTTTTTTTTAGAAAATATTTTTTTAAAATGAATAATTCTAGAATTTTTTTCTCTTATTTTTATTGGATTGTTACGAGCCGGAGGGGGCGGCTGCGTAGCCGGGGCTTAATTTAGGTAAATGGTAATTGTTAATGGCTTGACCAGTGTTGTTATTAACACTGGGAGCCTAAGGAAGTAGACGTGGAGACGAACCTACGTATGGCTAACGTAGGGAGCTCCAGGAGGTTGGCTATGGTGGACGAACCTACGTATGGCTAACGTAGGGAGCCACAGGACAGGTGTAGAGTGGAGGACGAACCTACGTATGGCTAACGTAGGGAGCCTCAGGAGAGTGATATGCGGACGAACCTACGTATGGCTAACGTAGGGAGCCGCAGGAAACGTTAGTATTAGGTCTCGTAACTTGATTGATGTACCTCGAGCGGTAAAGGTACACCTTAGTGGGTTTCTGGACAGTAAATATAATTGTACAATAGTATGTAAATTAAACTAGTATGAGTTTATTCTCTATTCCGGACCTTACAATTGTTGTGTGTAATTGTCGCGGTATTAAATGAATTGAACTCTAAGTTGCACGTTTGAAATGAGTTGAATAAAATAAGTTTAGTTTCGATTCCGCGAAGCAAGAATCTAATCCTTCTCGGTTTTCACGAACACGAGCAAACGGGGGCGGATTACAACGATTATAATAATGCTTAACAGCCGACAACGTACTGTATAGTTACTGTGAGTGCTTGAAAGGGACTTGAATACCCGATCTCGCAGAGTTTCCTCGTTGCAGAGATTATCCGAAAAAGAACGTACTGACGTGTATCGAACTGATTCTAGACTTCAACTAGACCCGAGGTGCCCTTGTCGCCACCCTTTTTATACTCAAAAACTAGAGTAAAAAGGGTGGTGGGGACTGACTCTACGTGACCCGTAGGACCGCGCCCTTGCTTTGCGTTGGTCTCGAATTTTCTAGAAGACGGTTGGTGTCGGGTGCACACATCCGATTCCATATAAGGAAATTTCTTGAGAAGGGTTTGTAACACCATATAAGGAAATTTCCAAGACGGATACGTAACATCTCCCCTCTAAGATGAAACATCGTTTGTTACGATGCTTTCACCATTCGGAGTCGGATGAGTACACCAAAATTGCCAAATGATTCTATTACTTTTGAACTGAACTATTGCGATGTGTGGTGTGCGTGTATGTAATTGTGTATATGTGGGGACTTAGCTTAGGGAGTTTTTGATTGATGGCCACCGTTGCTGGTTGATCGGTTGGATGCTGGTCCTTGGAGTTGGTGGTCCCATGTTGGTGGAGGGGTGCCTGGGCGCAGTTTCCTGCGTTTCCTCAGGCTATCACCCGGCGTCCAGGTTGTGATGTTGTCATCGGTGATCTGGGCCAGGAGCAACCCATTCTCCCAGATGTAGGACACCGCAGGTTGTCGGTTCTCCTTTCCTCGTTGCGATGCCATTGAGGTTCCCTGGTCGATTGCCTTTGGGTCTCGTGTCTGGCTGGCACGTCCAAGGTTGAACTTGCCGCTGCCTGGCTGGAAAGGTCCCTGTGACCTTATAATGGACCCGGTGCGGTACTCCTTGAGCCAACTACCCATTTGCCCCGTTTGTATTGCGATCGTCCTTTGGCCTTCACCCTGCTCCGTTTGCTGGTATCTCGATTCCATGCTGGATCTTTACGTTATGGAAGAGTGGAGTTGTCTCCGCTCTTCTTATACCTAGATCCTGTTTATATTATAGTAGTGGACATTCGTGCAATAGGCTTGTTTATGTTTTGGACAACCACTGAAGGAGCTCTCGGTGGCTGCATATTGGTTGTGGTAGCATCTGTATCCTCTAAACTTCTGTTTCTTAGGTAACTATTCTCCATTCCTTCAGGAGCAGGGCTAGGTTGGTATTTGAACTTGAGATATAACAGGACTAAACAAAGTACAGCGATAATGATTAGTAAGATTGCGACACTCCCACCCGCGTAAGTTCCTACGCGTATCTGGTTCCTGGTTTTGTAGTGTTCTGCAAGAGTCCGTGCCTTTTCTTCTAGCTGCATTAGCGAAATGGTCGCCTCGTTTTTTGGCCAATTGTTGGTAGGTTGTGCTTGCGAAATGTTTGAATTGGTTAACCGCTTGATTGCCTCCACGTGGTGATCACCAAAATCCGGCAAAATTCTTGTTATATCTAAAGATATTGTCGGTGCGTAAGTGAATTCTTCTTTCGATTCGATTGTATCCAATGCCCGAATTCTTGTTGAATCCGTTATTGCAGTACAGCCTGGTTTTAATTTCAAGATCCCTGTTCCCTGAATGTATTGTGAACCAGCTGACCGGTCCCTACAGTAGAAATATATCTTTTTCCCTTCCTTCACATAGAACAACCAATCTTGTTTATATAATAGTGGTTGCCAAAGGTCCTTGAAGGTTGGCGTCAGGCGGACGTCGCACATGTTCCAGCTGTCCATGGTTGTCTGGCTCAAGAGCTCCGTCTCACAGGTTGGTTTGTTCCTCAGATAAGCTATTGGAATCGTAGCTTGACAGATGTAGTGTCCGTGGAGGTTGTAGCATTGTCGGATATATTCTTCGTCGGGAGTGACATATGTTATGCCGTTCATGGCTACGGCGAGGTATGGGGTGCTAGGTTTGATAAAAACAGTTAACGTTGTTGTACCCTTTACCTGGGTTATTGGGCTCGAATGTACTTTATACAGGTCGTAAACTGTAGTATCCAGTAGAGGGACGATGAGTTCAAATAGTATTCTTCCTTTGGTATACGTTACATGAAATTTCGCAATTCCGCTGAATTGTTCCGAAAGTATTTCTGTAGGTGTCAGGGGAAATTCATAAGTAGTAGAATCCATTATTTTCCTGGCTGCATCTAGTAGCTGTTGTGGCGACAAAATTGCCGGATGAAGAGTCCCTTGTTTAGCAAAAAGAATAGCATCTATGATGATGATCAGGCTTGAGTGATATTCCTGAATGGCTTTGTCCAGTTGGTCAGTCCACCCTAACAAGAGGTTCCTGATCTCCATTCCTTTGATTTTAGTCTGAGTTTTATGTAATTCTTTCCCCAGAGTGATAACCTCATTCATTATAAAGTGAGCTTCTAACGTTGTGTTTAGGAGTTGTGCGTGGAGGTTGTCGAATTCAGAACGCATGATGTAAGTTTGATTTGCTATTATTTCGGCCATCTGTCCTTGACCGGTGTATAATTTATCCAATTCTTGGTTGTAATAGTGAGCATCGTCTTCTGTGAGGGTCCCAAACAGTACCTTGCTAATTGTTCCAATGAAAGAAAGAGGAGCGCTTCTTCTGATTCTAATCCTGTGGTATTGTTCCTTGGGGATGTCTCCCGTAAAAGCCTTCAAGAGATCGCTGTATCTGTCTGTCTGCGCCAGCTTGTCCCGCAATTGTTGTCCATACAGTTGGCTTGGGCAATTGGTGAAGTTATGATCCTTGCAAATCATTTCAATCTGGTGCAGGTGTTCGTCCAGCATTGGGCGGTGTCGAAGATAGTTTTTGATTTCTATTGAGGTAACCAAACGCCATTGAATATGGTAGATCTTCAGAGGTGGTAATTTTTCAAAGTACAATCCCGTGTTCTGTTCAAATGTCGTTATTCCAACGTCATCTGATGCGTCCAAATTCATCGCCAACCCGATGAACAGCAGTAGCGTGGTAATTCGATCCATGATTGTTATCTGCAAGGATAGAGGTTGTGTTATTCGGAATATGCGATTTTGAGTTTATCTTGATGTTTAGTGATGATTTTATTATTTTCTGCTTTTAAGACGACATTGTTTAAATCGGTTACGTCTATTATTTCATATGGCCCGACATAATGGGGATCTAATTTGCTTCTTGGTTCCTTTAATACGTAAGCTGAGTCTCCAATTTTGAATTGAACTGGTCTTGCGTGTCTATCGTAATATCTTTTGGATCGTTCCTTTGCGGTGTTTAAATTATCTGCTGCTATATTGCGGGTTTCAGTCAGTCTTGTGATTAGATGAGTGAGGTAAGTTCCATAAGTATCCAATTCTTCTCCTTCTGGAAAAGAACTTGGTTGTCGGGCTGGTTTTCCAAAGATCAGCTCGTGCGGGGTGAAATTGGTAGCTTCGTGAACTGACGTGTTGTAGGATAGCGTTGCGAAAGGTAGGTACAGGTCCCAGTCCTCGTATGAATCCATGTAATGTTTTAAGTATTCTATAAGTACGATATGACTTCTCTCCAGAGAACCATTGGTTTGTGGTCTGTAACCTGAAGTAGTAACTTGTTTAATTTTGAAAATTTCTGCCAAGTGCGTCATGACTTTTCCCATAAAGCTTGTTCCTCTATCCGTTAAAATTTCACGAGGTGTTCCGAAAATTGAAATGAAATGTCTCGCGAACGCATCAGCTATGGTTGTAGCTTTGATGTTTGGTAGTGCAACGGCTATGCAATATTTGGTCAAGTTATCCTGCATGGTTAAGATGTGGCGGTTTCCCCCAGAAGTCTCAGGGAGTGGTCCAACAGTGTCTAGAGCGATTTTATCAAACGCTTCCAATGGTGTGTCTGTGATCAGCATCGGTTGTCGAGTTTTCGCTCTCACTAACTTCTGTTCCTGACAGCTTTTGCATTTCCTGATGAACTCTTGAATATCATTTCTCATTCCTGGCCATGAATATTTTGCTCTTATACGTTTGTAGGTTTTTGTTACTCCTTTATGTCCTCCTAATAAACTGCTATGGGCTTCCTCTATTATTTGTTTTCGGATGTTTTCAGATGGTAACCTTATTGTTCCCAGTCATAGGGTAATCTCTATGCTGGTATCTTTAAATACTTTATTAATCAGGGCTTGATATCTCTGAATGGTAGGTCGATCCTGCTTCCTGGTTATAGTCAGTCGAATATTTGTTGTCCTGGTTTCTCTGAGAGCGGTTCTCAAGTTTTGCAGTGCCGAAACGACGTCTTCTTCTTTGATTTCTTCCCAAAAATTCCGTGTAACAAAAACGGTAAAGATTTGAAATTCTTGCCTGGATGTGGTAATGACTTGTCCTTTCTTTGGATTATTGTTGCAGAGGTCCTCCTTTCCGAGATAGCCAACATCGACAAGCATTCTTCCTCCAGGATCAATTAGTTGGCAATCTGCGGATGTCAAGTGTGCGTAGTTTCCCTTTGTGGTGATGAGCGTTTCTTCGCAATTTATTATTTTACAGCGGCCATGATCATCTTGTTCTTCTTCCGATGATGAGTCTTCTGGGTGTGATGATAATGAGTCCGCTGCTGATTCATAGCAGATGGGCAGAGTATTACTAAAGTGCATTGGAGTGCTTTCTTGAATTTGTGTACCCGGTGGAGTCTGCGGTCTGGCAGGTTGTAGGGGTGGTTGTAAACCTTGAACATCTGGTCCGTCTGTTGGTGGTGTAGGAGGGTCAGGTAGTTCCACGACAGTAGACGCAGGCCTTATGGTAGTCTGACTGTTTTCCTCTTCGTCGAAAGATATTAAATCTTCAGTATTTTGTGGAGTCTCGGAAGTGGTTGGACTTGGTATGAAATGACCAGCGGTTTGAGTGGAATGCGCTATTGGCATAAATGGAGAGGTTAGGTTGATATCATCCCGTAGTTCCAACAGATTTTGTGAAGGGGTAGGTAATGGTGATTTTATGATTGGTGTGATCCTGTCGGTTGGATCTTGATGTATTTTCCTTCTTCTAATTGATCGGGGTTGAGGCGTGATTGTCGCTTCATCAGAACTGCTGGTATCTTCCGTGTATGTTGGTCTTTTCTCCCGATCTCGTCGCAATTCATGGATGCGTCGACCAATGGTATCCGGCTGAGGGTCCGGGTTTGGTATTGGCACTTTGAACTCCTTGTCTTCTCGTGGAATCAAAGGGAGACAGACTGTAGGAGGGTTCCGGGATAAAGCGTCTGCGTTTTTGTTTATTTTCCCAGGCTTGTGAATAACATCGTACTCGTACTCTAAGAGTCTTAATTTCCATTTTACTAGCCGTGAAGTGGGGTCTTTAACTGAATGTAACCAAACCAGCGGTCGATGATCCGTGACAAGTGTAAATCTTCGTCCGAAGACATATGGTCGGAAATACTGTACTGCGTATACCATGGCTAGACACTCCTTTTCCGTTGCTGAATAATTTCTTTCGGCTGGATTCAAACTTCGAGAAGCGTATGCAATTGGTAAGTCTCGTCCAATTTCTCCTTGGCTTAAAACTGCCCCAATCGCATGATCCGAAGCATCCGTCGTGATAACAAATGGTCGTTCAAAATCTGGATATTGTAATATTGGTTGTGTACAGAGTTCTTTACACAATAGTTCAAAACTCCCTTGTTGTTCTTCAGTCCATTGGAAAGGGGTTCCTTTTCCCAGCAGCTGAACTAGTGGTTTTGCCTTTAGAGAGTAATCCTTGATGAATCGGCGATAGTATCCCGTCAGTCCCAGAAACTGTTGCACATTCTTCTGTGTTTTTGGAATCGGAAAGTTTTTTACGGCGTGAAGTTTCCTAGGATCTGGTTTAACCCCGTCAGCAGACAAAATGTGTCCCAGATAGGCAACCTCTTTGCGTAGGAATTCGCATTTATTAGTCTGTAGAGTAAGTCCATATTCCCTGAGGCGATCGAATAGTTTTTTAACTTTAATTTCGTGTTCACGCAGCGATGAAGAAAAAACAATCATATCATCTATGAACACAAGCACGTTTTCCAGGCCTGATGTTACCCGGTTCATGACGCGTTGGAATGTCGGTGGTGCGTTCTTCAAACCAAAAGGCATACGCACAAACTCGAAATGTCCATGTGGGGTTGTAAACGCGGTCTTCTGTCTGTCCTTTGGGTTCATTTCAATCTGATGAAATCCATTTGCCAAATCAAATATTGAGAAGTATTTTGCTCCGCCTACCTTGTCTAGTATTTCTGGAATATTAGGTAATGGAAACTTGTCGCCTGTTGTTTTTTCGTTTAATGCACGAAAGTCGATTACCATTCGCCAACGTTTGTTACCATCGGCGTCCGGTTTCTTCGGTACAATCCATAAAGGAGAATTGTATGGTGAGGTGGATGGTCTAATAATACCCTGCGATAGCAGAGCTCCAACCTGTCGTCGTATCTCCTCCTGATGTACTGGTGGGTACCGATACTGTCTAGTATTAATCGGAATGTCGTCTGTTGTGTAAATAGAGTGATGAAAATTTGGAACCTTGCCCAGGTTATCTCCAGGTAGGAAAAATCTATCAGAAAATTCCCTGACAATTTTGAACACATGTTGTCGTTCTTCAGAGTTTAGATGATCGGTCCTTAAAAGATCTTGGATACGTGTAGTTCTGTCTTCCTTTGTTTCCTTTGCTAGATACGAAGGAATAGGATCGTCATCTGATGAGTCAAAAATCTCATACGGATGTATGCGTTGTGGTTCAATGTCGATTTCGATTTCGTCTTCTCCGGTGTTTGTGGCTAGGACATAGCAAATTCCATCATGATTGCAGACTGCTGCTTCTCCAATGTAGACCTGTTCAGGAGTCTTGATTCGTGCTAGGTACCCTTCCATAACCTCCGGATTTGCGACTGGAACTGCAATTTGGAGAGCTGTGCGCCCTGGCAATCTATGTTTAATTGGCAATACTGGATGCAGTTCCATCTCCTCAGCGTTACTGAAGAATATAGGTTTAATAGGTTGGTTACGAGTTACCAAGGTTTTATGGTAATAGGAAATTTCAGCCCCTTCCTGTAATAAAAAAGGGCTTCCTATGAGTCCATCAGCGGAAATAGGCAAGTCCTCTACTACGTAAAATTCCGTAGCAGATCCATTAATTTGCAAACTGGTAGTTCCCAAGGTTCGGATCGTAGATGATGCGAGCCCAGCGATTTTAAGACCTTCCTTCGATGTGATTCCGGCCTTTTCTCCTAGAGCATGAAGAACTACCAGATTTACAGAAGCTCCTCCATCAATTAGAAATTCTCCCGTTCCTTTTTCCAGTTCTGGAACCTTGATCCTGATGCGTGGGGTTGGTGCTTCCTTGATTCGTCTTCCTGTTTCTGGTCTGCAAATCGGACCATTTTCCGGCGATCTTCGTTGCGTACGCTCACCGCCTCGCCGTTTGGGTGAGCGTTGTTGGAGTTTAAAGGTTTCCTCAAAGGTGAGAAATTCCCTCGTGACTCCCTTCGATACTGGAATCGGGGTCTTTCGCGGCGAGGTGATTTTTCACAATCCTTCCAACCGTGTCCGACCGTACTGCAGTTTGCGCAATAAAAGTCGTAAACATCGTGTTTGGTGTTGAACGGCTCGTCATATTTTGGCGCCTCCGGTGAGTGGTTTGGAGAGCGTGAATAATCATGCTTACGTAAAGTCAACGCCGTTGCACGTGAAGCTCGTTCTTCGAACTCCGGTTCGGAACCAGATGTGCTGCGATCCCTTGGTCTTTGCCGATAGGGTGACGGTGACTGAGGGTACACACGCCTGTGTTCCTTCTCTCGAGGACGTCTCCAGCTGAGAAAATCCTCTTCTCTACGACGACTAGGTGATGCCTTCTCCTGAATCTGTCGTCGGTTCTTGAGGCGACGTTCAATTTGTAACACAGCTTCGTACGCCTCTTCTAAAGTTTTAATCTTTTTGTCCAGAGCGGCGATTCTCCAGGCCACACGCTCCGGTAAACCCTCAAGGAAATTCTCCAAGATGTCCATTTCCATCTCCTTGATGAGCTGATCCACGTTGGTCGTGTACCTCTCGCGGATCGCGATACGAGATCCATGGGCAAGTTTGCTGGCTCTGTCGATGTACTTCCTTAGTGATTCGTCCTCACGGATTTTAAGGCGCGAAACCTCAGCTTGGAAATACGCCAAGTTCTTCCCAGGAGCGTATCGTTTTTTCAAATGTTGTAACAATTGAGTTACATTGTTGAATTGTTTATCTTGGATACTAATCCGCGCCGGACCGGTGAGTTTAGTCAACACGATACTCAGATACTCTGTTTCCGACGTATCTGGTATTAACGCGAGCCCGTTTTCTACACTCTGAGCGAAAACCGACAAAGCTGGATTCTCGCAATCGAAAGTGGGTATCGGCGCGGTAGCGAATTGAATACAATTACGCTGTGTTAACAAGGCCATAGAATTAGCCATTGTTAAGGTAAGATTCGCGACTTCGTCAGCCGAAAGCCTGGTTTCTGGCATTTTAACGCGAAAATCCTATAGAACAATTATAATACAAGTCCAGTTGTATCCACGGTATCCTTACGGATATTTATTCAGTGGATCCCACCGCTGTCACCAGTTTTGTTACGAGCCGGAGGGGGCGGCTGCGTAGCCGGGGCTTAATTTAGGTATATGGTAATTGTTAATGGCTTGACCAGTGTTGTTATTAACACTGGGAGCCTAAGGAAGTAGACGTGGAGACGAACCTACGTATGGCTAACGTAGGGAGCTCCAGGAGGTTGGCTATGGTGGACGAACCTACGTATGGCTAACGTAGGGAGCCACAGGAAAGGTGTAGAGTGGAGGACGAACCTACGTATGGCTAACGTAGGGAGCCTCAGGAGAGTGATATGCGGACGAACCTACGTATGGCTAACGTAGGGAGCCGCAGGAAGCGTTAGTATTAGGTCTCGTAACTTGATTGATGTACCTCGAGCGGTAAAGGTACACCTTAGTGGGTTTCTGGACAGTAAATATAATTGTACAATAGTATGTAAATTAAACTAGTATGAGTTTATTCTCTATTCCGGACCTTACAATTGTTGTGTGTAATTGTCGCGGTATTCAATGAATTGAACTCTAGGTTGCACGTTTGAAATGAGTTGAATAAATAAAGTTTAGTTTCGATTCCGCGAAGCAAGAATCTAATCCTTCTCGGTTTTCACGAACACGAGCAAACGGGGGCGGATTACAACGATTATAATAATGCTTAACAGCCTACAACGTACTGTATAGTTACTGTGAGTGCTTGAAAGGGACTTGAATACCCGATCTCGCAGAGTTTCCTCGTTGCAGAGATTATCCGAAAAAGAACGTACTGACGTGTATCGAACTGATTCTAGACTTCAACTAGACCCGAGGTGCCCTTGTCGCCACCCTTTTTATACTCAAAAACTAGAGTAAAAAGGGTGGTGGGGACTGACTCTACGTGACCCGTAGGACCGCGCCCTTGCTTTGCGTTGGTCTCGAATTTTCTAGAAGACGGTTGGTGTCGGGTGCACACATCCGATTCCATATAAGGAAATTTCTTGAGAAGGGTTTGTAACACCATATAAGGAAATTTCCAAGACGGATACGTAACATACTAATAGATATTTTTAATAATAAATTTATTAATCGATTTCTTTTAAAACATCATACTATTGAAATTGTTTGAACCATTATTCCAGCTATTATTCTTTTATTTATTTGTTTTCCTTCTTTAAAAATTCTTTATTTTACTGATGAATTATGAAATCCAATTTTTTTTACAGTAAAAAGTATTGGACATCAATGATATTGAAGATATGAATATCCCGAATTCAATAATTTTGAATTTGATTCATATATAAATAAAAATTTTGAATATAATTCTTTTCGATTATTAGATGTAGATAATCGTTTAATTATTCCTTTAAAAATTTCAGTTCGAATATTAACTACATCTACTGATGTAATTCATTCTTGAACAATTCCATCTATAGGAGTAAAAAGAGATGCCACTCCTGGACGAATTAATCAAATAAATATTTTTGCTCTTCGTCCTGGATTATTTTTTGGACAATGTTCAGAAATTTGCGGTATAAATCACAGATTTATACCAATTGTTTTAGAATCTACATCTTATAATAATTTTTTAAAATGAATTAAAAATTCTATTTAAAAAATTATTTAAAAAATTATTTAAAAAATTATTTAAAAAATTAATTAAAAAAATCAAAAAAATATTAATTAAAAAATTCCAAAAAATTAGTTAAAAAAATAACATTAATTTGTCAAATTAAAATTAATTATTAGATTATTTTTTTAAATTAATCATTAAGTGTCTGAAACAAAATAAGAATTGGTCTTTTAAACCAAATATAGTAAATTTATTTACTCTTAATGAAAATTTTATCCCACAAATAAGTCCTAGTTATTGAACATTAATTTCAATTTTTGAACTATTAATTTTTTTTATATTAATCTTTAAAATATATTTTTTCCCAATTAATATAAAAATTTACTTTCCTAAAAAATCCTTCAAAGTTCACAAAATTTTTAATTGAAAATGATAATAAATCTCTTTGAAATTTTTTATCCAACTACAAATATATTTTTTTCTTTAAATTGAATTAGACCAATATTAATTTTTATTATTTTACCATTAAAATTTTGAATTATTCCATCTCGATTTAAAATATTAATTATTTCAATTTCTAAAATTATTTTTTCTGAATTTAAAAATTTAACAAAAAAAAATATAAAATAAATATTTTAATTTTTTTTAGATTAATAACTTTTATTGCTTTATGAAATTTCATAGGTCTATTTCCTTATATTTTCACATCAACAAGTCATATTTCATTTAATTTAATTATTGCACTTTCATCATGATTAGGATTTTTTATTTATAGATGATTAAATAAACCTTTAATAATATTAATTCATTTAGTACCTTTAAATACTCCTCCTGCTTTAATAAATTTTATAGTAATAATTGAATTAATTAGAAATATTATTCGACCTTTTACTTTAGCTATTCGATTAACTGCAAATATAATTGCAGGACATTTATTATTAACTCTTTTAGGAACATTTATTTCTAAATTTTTAATTTTATTACCTTTTACAATTATTATTCAAAATATATTAATAATTTTAGAAATTGCAGTTTCTATTGTGAATCAGAGTTATGTGGACTTGTACAGAAAAAGTTGGAAGTGTGACTTATACAAAGGTTTGGCTACGACTAACGGTCGGCGTAGCGATCGCCTACGACGCCACGGGATGTTTATGGCTCTACAGCGGAACCATGCGACCCGATCGTTCAACGTAAAGGAAAAGGTCCCGTATCGCACCAGGAACAGAAAAGAAGTATTGTGTTATAATATGTAGACAAGTCGTCTCCAAGTACAACAGTTTCTTTAATTCAAGCATATGTATTTTCAATTCTTTCTTTATTATATTTTCTAGAATCTAAAAATTAATGTCAACTAATTATAATCATCCATTTCATTTAGTTACAAATAGACCTTGACCAATCATCAATGCTTTTAATTTAATAAATTTTTTATTAAGATTAGTAATATGATTCTTTTTATTAAATTTTTCATTATTTTTTTTTTATTTTTTTATTCTTATTTCTTCAATATTTTTTTGATGACGAGATGTAATTCGAGAAAGAACTCTTCAAGGATTTCATTCATTCTCAGTTATAAAATTAATAAAATTTAGAATAATTTTATTTATTGTTTCAGAAATTTTTTTTTTATCTCATTATTTTGAGCTTATTTTCATTCTATAAGATCACCAAGAATTGAAATTGGTTTATTATGACCTCCAAAAAATATTATTATATTTAATCCATTCAGAATTCCTTTATTAAATTCTTTAATTTTAATTTCATCTGGAATTTCTTTAACTTGAAGTCATAATAGCTTATTAAATAGAAATTATAAAGAAAGAAGAATTTCATTAATAATTACTATTATTTTAGGAATATATTTCTCTTCTTTACAATTTATTGAATATTTAGAAGCTCCGTTTTGTTTTAATGATAGAACTTTTGGATCTATTTTTTTTATAACTACAGGATTTCATGGATTACATGTAATTATTGGAATTATCTTTTTATTTTTCACATTTATTCGATTAATTAATTTACATTTTTCATCTACTCATCATTTTAATTTTGAAGCAGCATCTTGATATTGACATTTTGTAGATGTAGTATGATTATTTTTATATATTTCAATTCATTGATGAATATTTTAAATTAGTATATAATATATATATATAGTATAATTTATATTACATTTAATTTCCAATTAAAAAATTTAAATAATTTTAATATATATAATTTTTAATATAATATTTTTATTAAATTTTTTTTTTTTATTACTTTTTTATTAACATTAATTAATTTTTATTTAAGAATTTATAAACCTTTAAGTCGAGAAAAAATTACCCCATTTGAATGTGGATTTAATGCCCAATCAAATTCACGATTACCTTTGTCTACACAATTTTTTTTAATTACTTTATTATTTTTAATTTTTGATATTGAAATTATTTTGACAGTTTATTGTTGTACACAAACACTACACTAGATTAACATTAGTAATATAAAAGAATACATAATATAATATGGAATAATAATTAAGAAAGAAATAAACGTTTTGTCGCGTGACGCATGGACCTGGTAAGACTACTAGAACCAGGGGTACCATCCAATAAAAAGAGCGATCGAATAGGGCGCACTCTGCAGCCAATTAAATTAAATAATAATATCTGAAATATATATGGACACATATAGATGCAACTGTAACACCCCCTCTATCGATATGTGTCGTGATGGTGTTTGATCTCGACCTAAATCTAATAATACATTAATATAAACGTAACATTTCGCAACAACGTTCGTGTTTTGCTTTGGTTAAGGCTTTTGTAAGTATGTCTGCAGTCATCAATTCAGTGCTTAAATAACTAATAATTATTTCATTCCTTTCTAATAATTCTCGCGTGAAATGAAACTTGATGTCAATGTGTTTACTTCTCTTATGATAGACTGGGTTTTTAGATATTTCTATGGCACTTTGGTTATCGCAAAACACGTTAATGGGGTCGCTCACTAGTTCACCAAAACCCATGTGTTGTAACAGTCTTTTAACGTAAACGATTTCGCGCGAGACTTCGGCAAGTGCCACATATTCCGCTTCCATGGTAGAAAGGGCGACAGCCGATTGTTTACAACTCTTCCAGCTTATCGGACCTCTCGACAGCATCAATACGTTTCCGGTACAGGATCTTCGGTCGTCGACATCTCCGGCCCAATCAGAATCTGAGTAGGCTCTTAGTTTTTCGTGGTCCTTGGTATATGTTATGCCGTATTTTGAAGTCTTCTTGATGTATCGGAGAACTCGTTTGGCGAATATCCAGTGCATTTTTCCTGGATTATTACAAAAACGGCTAAGCGTACTTGCCGCGAACGCGATATCTGGTCGCGTGGCATTTGCGAGATAAATTAATCCTCCAATCAATTCTCTGTACGGACGGTGCTGCATCTCCGACGTCTCCTCTTGTGTATTCGAGCACATTTCTTTGGTAATTTTAACGTTGGACTCGATGGGAGTCGAAACCGTCTTTCCGTCCTTCATGCCGAATTTTTCGAGCATCTCCGCGATGTATTTCTCTTGCGATAAGCGTATTTTACCTGTGCTTCCTTCTCGCTCTACATGAATTCCAAGTATATTTTGCACAGGACCAAGGTCTTTCATTTTAAATGCCGATTTCATTTTGTGTTTAAGTAATTCGATTGTTTCAATTTTGCTCGATGCGAGAATAAGGTCGTCCACGTAAATGATGAGTATTACGCGGTCTCGTCCCTCACCAAATACGTACACACACGGATCGGCACTTGTACGTTTTCCTCCGTTATTTAAAACGTAACTATCTAATTTTTTATACCATAGGCGGCCAGATTGTTTTAAACCGTATAGGGGTTTCAGTAATTTGCATACTTTGTCTTCGTGCCCTTTTTGAACTAACATTTGTGGCTGTTCCATATATATTTCTTCAGTTAATTCGCCTTGGACATAAGCAGCCACCACGTCCATTTGGTGCACATGCATTTCTTCGCGCACAGCTGCCGCCAATAAGGTACGTATGGTTTCGTAGCGAGCTACCGGTGCGAATACTTCGTCGTAGTCAATTCCAAATTTTTGGGTATGACCACGTGCAACTAGTCTCGCCTTATATTTTTCAATGGTTCCGTCCGGTAGCGCCTTTTTCTTGAAGACCCATCTACAGGTCAGGACTTTCTTATTTGTCGGTTTCGGCACCAATATCCATGTCCTGTTTTGCATTAAGTTTTCGTGCTCAGTTTTTATCGCATCCAGTCATGCTTGTTCATCTTCCCTGCCTAATATATCCGAAGGGAGTACAGGAGGTGCATCTTCGTCCTTGCGCACTGATTGTGAGTATACTTTCTTGGGTCTCCCTCTTTGACCCGTTTTTACGAGCCTCGGACGACCGCGTCCTCGTTTTACTTCTGTAGTTTTTATTTCATTGATTTGAGGTTGACCATCTTCTTCTCCAAATTCATTTAAGTCATTCTCGTAGTCACCGTATTCCTGTGAGGGTTGTTCTTCATCTTCTTCGCTTAGTTCTTCGGTAACGGGTTCTTCATTTGGTTCTTCGGTATCAGGATTTGGTGTGGAGAGTAATTCTTTTGCTTGCGTTCGGGGTTGGCCAATTATTTCAAAGAATTTAACGTCTCGGGCCTTTATTATCTTTTTAGTGCCAGGCTTCCACAAACGGTAAGCTTTGGAGTGTTCCGAATATCCGACTAGTATGTATTCGTCACCCTTGGGTTGAAATTTACCTCGCCGGGGTCCTTTGTGTAACGCAATTACTTTACTACCTATTATTCTAAGGAAACCTACGTAGGGTTTTTGCTGCGTCCAGACCTCGTACGGCGTAACATTATCGAGTGCTTTCGTTGCACATCTGTTTCGCAAAAATGTTGCCGTATTAACGGCTTCGGCCCACAGAGACTTCGGTAAATTAGCCTGAGTCATGAGGCACCTCGCCATCTCAACTAGCGTGCGGTTGGCCCGCTCCGCCACTCCGTTTTGCTGCGGAGTATATTCGATACTCAGTTGATGCACGACTCCTTCTTCTTTGAGGAAATTTTGAAATTCATTGGACAAGTATTCTCGTCCGTTATCCGTACGAATCTTTTTAATTTTTCTTCCCGTTTGTTTTTCCGCTTTTCTTTTAAAATCTTTGAATGCTTGGAGGGCATCAGATCGGTTCCGGAGCATCATGACCTCGGTATATCGCGAACAATCATCGATAAACGTAATAAAGTATTTTGCACCGCCGAGAGATTCTACATTCATCGGTCCGCAAATGTCCGAGTGGACAAGATTCAAGATTCCC
This sequence comes from Osmia bicornis bicornis, assembly GCF_907164935.1. Classification (NCBI taxonomy): domain Eukaryota; kingdom Metazoa; phylum Arthropoda; class Insecta; order Hymenoptera; family Megachilidae; genus Osmia; species Osmia bicornis. Next base: position 16,583 of record NW_025791036.1, read on the forward strand.
TTTTCTTGATTTTTGGAACTTTTAAAGGGTTTCGCGTGAATTTTGCATTTAGCGCATATTTCGCAATTTAGCGTGCCAGGCACCGCTTGAAAATTCATGCCTCGAACTATTTCAGCATTTTTCATTTTTTTGAGATCGTCGATATTAAGGTGCCCGTACCTTTCATGCCACCTTGTTAATTTTTCGTTGACGATATCGCTAGTCAACATTGTACATTCATCTTTTTGGTCGACGACATACAGCTGATCCCGCTTCGTAGCCGTTAGTATTGTCACACCACTGTTATTGGTGACTGTTGCGCGATCCTTTTCGAATTTAACGGTGTGGCCGTGGTCAGTCGCGCGCGAAATAGATAATAAATTATTGCGTAATTCTGGCACATATAGCGCGTTCCCTAATTTTACCGATTTCGTAGAGCGTCTATTTAGTCTTACATCTAATTCTACGCTACCCGTACCGGCGGATTTTACGTGGTGATCGGCGGCTGTATAGACTTTAAATTGTTCGTTATCATTTATATCTGAAAACTTGTCTTTTTCGTTGCACATGTGCCTTGTGGCACCGCTATCCAAACACCACATGCTTGACTTCTTGACAAGTTCAGTATTACACGCAATCGCGGTCATTGCATCACACGACTGATACGAACTTTCGCGTTTATTTTGTGGTTTAGACCTACACTCAATATTTCTGTGGCCGTATCGTCCGCAATTAAAACATTTAACATTAGATTTCCGCGTTTTTGATTTAGTGTCTCTTACGTATGTACGCGATTGTTTTCTGCGTTCGGGACTGTCTTTCGTATACAACGCGTCATCCCTCTTTACACTCTCGCTTGATTTTGCGTCGCGATCGTCTTGTCTTGCCACTTCTTCTTTAATTTTAGCTTTTAAATTATCGATCGACGGTATGTCATCGCGAGACTCGATCGCGATACAGAAACTCTCGAATTCGGTCGGTAATGAGATTAACAACATTATCGATAAGAGCTCGTCGGAAATCTCGATGCCCGCTTCTTTAACCTGTTCGGCTTTTTGTGCAAAATCATTTACATACTGCGAAATCGTTGTATCGGGTTTCTTTTCCATCCGTAGAAGTTGTTTACACAATGTGGCTTTCCTGACTGGTCCACTTGATTCAAAAATGTTTCGTAGTTTGTCCCATGCTTCCTTTGATGTGGTTACTTTCTTTATATGAATCAGTTGACTATGTGCGACACTTAGATTAATTAGAGCCAGGGCCTTTCCATCCTTTTTAATCCAATCTTGAGGATCTTGGACTGGTTTCTTTTCAGAACCATCAACATACTGCCACAGATCGTTGTATACCAAAACGCTTTTCATTTGGACCTTCCACAGATCATAATTTTCTTCGGTTAGTTTCTCGATGTTCGAGAACGCGTTCGACGACGCCATAATTGTACCACGTTTTCTAAATTACAACTTTAATTCTTGTTTGCGCAGTGGAAGGTGATCCTGGGCCCATAACCTGACAGTTTATTGTTGTACACAAACACTACACTAGATTAACATTAGTAATATAAAAGAATACATAATATAATATGGAATAATAATTAAGAAAGAAATAAACGTTTTGTCGCGTGACGCATGGACCTGGTAAGACTACTAGAACCAGGGGTACCATCCAATAAAAAGAGCGATCGAATAGGGCGCACTCTGCAGCCAATTAAATTAAATAATAATATCTGAAATATATATGGACACATATAGATGCAACTGTAACATATTTTAATTTTACCTTCTATTTTTTTAATAAAATCTAAATCTATTTTTTTAATATTAATTATATTAACCTTTATTTTTTTTATAATTATTAGTTTATTTATTGAATGAAGTTATAGATTATTAAATTGAATTTTCTAATATATGGATTATAAAAAATCTAATATTAAGCCGAAATTAATTGTAAAAATTACTTCATATATTTATATATATAATTTAATTGAAGCTAAAATAGAAGCAATTTATTGTTAATAAATTTATTGAATTTAAATTCCAATTAAAGAAATAAATTTAAATAGAACTTCTAATTCTATAATTAATATAAATATATTATTATTTCTAATTTTTATATAGTTTAAAAAAAACATTATAATTTCAATATAATATTAATAATAAATTATTTATAAAAATTATATTTAAAAATTATAAAATTATTTTAATATCTTCAATATTATGCTTTATTTTTTAAGCTATTTAAATTTTAAATTAAAATAATAAAAATTAATATTATTAATAAATTTGTTAATAATATACTTAAAAAACTATATTCATCTAATTTATATTTAAATAAATAAAATTTTAATTTAATAAATTTAATTTTAAATTCAAATAAATTTTTTTTTTCCAGTCCCGTTTCGGCAACCGACGCGATCGGACGTGTTATCAATTGCTTCGTACCGCAGACGAGTGCCGTATACGTAGCGAGTAAACAGTTGACGACGTAAAGCTGTGTTGGTGACACCAACATAGCGGTGTAGACCCATAAGCTGGGCATACATACACTGTGCGGCTGTGTGTGTATGCGTCACCATGCTGTCAAATAGGACCCAACACAACGAAGAAACCGTTACTCAGGAAATCTGCCCCCAAAACGATAAAACTCCACATACTGTAATGGATAAAAATCACAACACCACAAGCAATCCCACTGAACCTAAAACCTCATATGCAAACGTCACCAAACAAGAATATATCCCGACCCAGGACCAAGCCATAATCTTACAGTCAGTTGACGGTATTACAATCAAAGAATACGCACGGTCGATTGGGAACATAATAGGACCTAAAGCCATCAAATTTCTATCAAGAATATCGAACAACAGAATCTGTATGTACCTTGATAGTAAACACACGGTTACAAATTTAACACAAAACCACAGATCGGTAAACATAAATAATACTACCATAGAAATCAGACCGATGGTTCTACCGGCCCAACGGATCATACTGTCCAACGTCGCACCCATAATCCCCAACACACAAATCGAGAATATCTTCAAAAATAACAATGTTACGTATCCGTCTTGGAAATTTCCTTATATGGTGTTACAAACCCTTCTCAAGAAATTTCCTTATATGGAATCGGATGTGTGCACCCGACACCAACCGTCTTCTAGAAAATTCGAGACCAACGCAAAGCAAGGGCGCGGTCCTACGGGTCACGTAGAGTCAGTCCCCACCACCCTTTTTACTCTAGTTTTTGAGTATAAAAAGGGTGGCGACAAGGGCACCTCGGGTCTAGTTGAAGTCTAGAATCAGTTCGATACACGTCAGTACGTTCTTTTCGGATAATCTCTGCAACGAGGAAACTCTGCGAGATCGGGTATTCAAGTCCCTTTCAAGCACTCACAGTAACTATACAGTACGTTGTCGGCTGTTAAGCATTATTATAATCGTTGTAATCCGCCCCCGTTTGCTCGTGTTCGTGAAAACCGAGAAGGATTAGATTCTTGCTTCGCGGAATCGAAACTAACTTTATTTATTCAACTCATTTCAAACGTGCAACCTAGAGTTCAATTCATTGAATACCGCGACAATTACACACAACAATTGTAAGGTCCGGAATAGAGAATAAACTCATACTAGTTTAATTTACATACTATTGTACAATTATATTTACTGTCCAGAAACCCACTAAGGTGTACCTTTACCGCTCGAGGTACATCAATCAAGTTACGAGACCTAATACTAACGTTTCCTGCGGCTCCCTACGTTAGCCATACGTAGGTTCGTCCGCATATCACTCTCCTGAGGCTCCCTACGTTAGCCATACGTAGGTTCGTCCTCCACTCTACACCTTTCCTGTGGCTCCCTACGTTAGCCATACGTAGGTTCGTCCACCATAGCCAACCTCCTGGAGCTCCCTACGTTAGCCATACGTAGGTTCGTCTCCACGTCTACTTCCTTAGGCTCCCAGTGTTAATAACAACACTGGTCAAGCCATTAACAATTACCATTTACCTAAATTAAGCCCCGGCTACGCAGCCGCCCCCTCCGGCTCGTAACAACAATATTAAACTACTCTCGAAAATTACTCCACTAAAAGCAGGAATCACAGATCCAGATCTGTCCCACATCCTAAGTTTTAGGAGGCAGGTTTACGTTGACCCCGAAGAAGCCAAACGCATACCGAACACGTTCACAATTACATTAGATAATAACACATACAGAATATTCTCAACAACAGAGAAACAGATATGCTTCAACTGCCAACAAGAAGGACACATTGCAAACCAATGCACAAACACGGGAAACCCAAATAAACCCAATTCACATAACCACACACACACAAACCCAAACCTAACATCACATCCTCTTATTTCCGAGCACGCGTCTGAAATCGAAACGCAAAATGAAACAGTCATTACCCTAGAATCCGAACCACCAACACAAAATACCCCCGAAATATCCGAACCTATGAACGAAGAACCAGAAGAGCCAAAAGGAAACAAGTCAGGAAACAAAAGACCACTATCCACAACGTCCGAAGAATCTCTGACAAATCCAGTAAAATTAAGTGACCTAGGCTTGGATACTAAGGGCCCAAATTGGCAAACAACGGAAAAACGTTATAAAGAACCTGAACCAACTTTCAAAAAACCTAAACGCCCCCAGTCGCCTGCCTTCTCACTAGACAGAATTGACGAAATGCTTAAACCAACAAAAGACTATATCGAAGATATAAAAAATAATCACGTACTAAATTACCTCCAATTGAAAAGTTTTCTGGAAAATGCAATAGGGGCACCCAACCCGAGGGAAATCTCCAAACAGTACACCAACAACATACCAGCCTTAGCTGAACTACTAATAAGAATTCATCCATTACTTAAAGAGCGGTCAATAAAAATTAGAATACATAAACTGTACAAAAAAATGGTAGAAAGCCCACATGAACAATCGGCATCTAACTGGACATCGGAGGTGGACAGCGACCTATCAAACTAGGTAACTATTAACTAGTCCCAAACAACTCACTAATTAACAGCTAGCCAAAATATGAAAACAATTATCCAGTGGAATGTAAATGGATATTACGCTCATTACGAACAACTACAGATTATTGTTAAACAGCACAACCCAGATATACTATGCTTGCAAGAAACAAATTTCAAAAAGAACCATAACCCTTCGCTAAAAAATTACAGTCTCCTTCTCAAAAACAGAGAAAACACTAACTTCGCCAGCGGTGGAGTAGCGATTGCAATTTCAAATAAGTATACAGCTACTGAAATTCCGCTAAAAACTAACCTGGAAGCAATTGCCGCAACCGTACATTTCCCGAACATAATTAACGTTTGTAATGTTTATTTACCAAACAGCCAACCCCTCCATCCTCAAGACATACAAAACTTGATAGAACAAATCCCCTCACCCGTAATTTTAACTGGGGACTTTAACAGCCACAACCCATTGTGGGGGTCATCCAGGATTGACACACGTGGAAAGACAATCGAGAAAATATTACAAGACCCAAATTTAATATTGTTAAACACAGGACACTCCACACACTTTAATGCAAGCAATGGCTCATTTAGTGCAATAGATCTGACTATCTGCGATTCCAAACTGGCTCAACGCATGGAATGGAGTGTGATAGAAAACCTACACGACAGCGATCATTTTCCACTCAATATAACTTACGAAGACAATACCACTCATTGTCGACCTTTACAAACTCCCAAATGGAAATGGAACTTGGACAAAATTGACTGGGTAATATATCAAAATCAGATCATCAAATCCCTCGCCCCAATAAGCAACCATACAATTAACCCTTTCAAAATCAACGATATTGTCAGTGACCTTGGACTAATTATCACCAACGCAGCAAAAGAGGCTACCGGAGCTACTATAACACATAATCCAAAATCCCCTAAGAAACGTACGACCCCCTGGTGGAACAAAGAATGCGAAAGCGCGCTAAAGAATAGTCATCACGCTTTCAACAGAGCCAAGAAGAATCCTTCTACCGAAAACCTAACAGAGTACAAGAAACACCGTGCCAAATTCCGCAGGATAATCAAAGAAAGTAAGAAACAATCTTGGGAAGCATATGTTTCATCCATAACCAACCAGACTCCCGCTAAACAAGTATGGCAAAAAATCAAACAGATAAATGGAAACAACTCGTACTTTGGAATCCAACACCTTATCACGGACCAAAATCAAATAGTGACCAACGCAAAAGAAATTGCCAACATCCTCGCCGACAAATTTAAATCAAACTCTAGCAACAGCAATTATCCCGCAATCTTTCTATCAAGTATTAAGCAACGCGAAAAAGAAGTAAAAGAGAAGCTCTGCCGCAGGGAGGAAAAGGCAATAGACCCAGTAATAAACGCAGACATAACTATGAACGAATTATCCTACTGCCTTCAAACATCGAAAGACACATCGCCTGGTCCGGATAATATCCCCAACAGATTACTGAAAAACCTCCCCAAGGCCGGTAAAAACTACTTACTTCAAATATACAATTGCATATGGACCCATGAAGTTTTTCCCGATAATTGGAAAAAAGCCATAGTAGTCCCAATCCCCAAACCTGACAAAAACAAACATAAGCCAGAGAATTATCGCCCAATTACGCTAATTAATAATATGTGTAAACTACTTGAAAAAATTATCAACAGAAGACTCCGTTGGTTCCTTGAAAGAAATAATCTCCTGTCTCCAAACCAATATGGTTTTCGCGAATATCGCTCTACAATGGACGTACTTACTAATGTGCATACAAGCATATGCGATGCTTTTCAAAAAAACGAGTCGCTCGTTGCAGTATGCCTGGACATCGAGAAGGCATACGACATGGTCTGGAAACCGAAAATCATAAACTCTATCATAGAATTAAATATTAACGGGTCCATGCTATCTTTTATCATCAACTTCTTATCGAACAGAATCATCCAAGTAAGAATCAACGGCACGCTATCTGATCCGATGGAAATCGAAAACGGGGTACCCCAAGGATCGGTGCTCAGTGTTACGCTATTCTTGCTTGGAATCAACGACGTAACAAGCGGCATAAGCCCACCCGTAAATGCCCATTTATTTGTTGACGACCTCACCCTAACGTGCAGCGGGAGAAATATACACACCTTACAAGAAATCCTGCAAATTTCGATCGATAATCTGCAAGAATGGTCCTACAAGTCAGGTTTCAAATTCTCACCTCAGAAAACCCAATGCATCCTGTTCACAAATAAACCACATCAAGATACGCCATCACTAACTATGGGTAATGAAGAAATCAAGTTCGTTGACAATATCAAACTCCTTGGACTAATTCTAGATACGAGACTATCCTGGACCCCCTACATAAAACATCTAAAATATTCTTGCCTAAAAAGGCTAAACATTATCAAAATACTGGCTAGCCATAACTGGGGCTCTGACCAAGAAGTCCTACTCAAAACATACCAAGGGTTAATCAGGTCCAAGATCGACTATGGCTGTATTTTATACAACTCAGCAAAACCACATATCTTAAAAATGATCGACCCCATTCATAATACAGCACTGCGACTCGCTACGGGATTATTCCGCACATGCCCCATTAGTGGTGTACTGTTTGAAGCCGGTGAGATGTCTCTTAAACAGAGGAGGAAATTCTTAAGTATAAAATACGCACTCAAAATGTCCTCTACTCCTAACAACCCAACCTACCACTATATATTCGATAACAGATACTTTGAATTATACGCAAAAAGACCAAAACTGCCATCACCGCTGTATGTCACAACAAAAAAATACCTCTCCCCATTTCTGACACAAAAAACAATTATTATAGAACGAAAACCGGACAAAACTCCTCCCTGGCAAACCAAAACACCGGAAATCGATATAACCCTAGCCTCGAACACCAGAATAAATTCCTAGAACTGAACCAAAAATACACCGTGTGTAAAAAACTTTTCACCGATGCATCTAAATCCAAACAAGGAGTAGGATACGCCATTATTACAGACGATAATATTATCAAGAAACGACTACCTATACAAACATCCATCTTTACCGCGGAAGCCTATGCAGTACACGACGCTCTTAAACATATACATACTTCTGATTCCCAAGCCTACGCAATCTACACCGATTCCATGAGCGTAATTCAAGCATTAACAAACACAGCTAAAAGAAACAAAAACGAAATTATTAGAAATACCCTAACACTCTACACGGAACTGGTCTCCCTCAACAAGAAGATATTTATTATATGGATCCCTTCGCACCAAGGAATAACTGGGAATACACAAGCAGATTCGATGGCCAAAGAAGCAGCTACTCTGCAGACCGAACAACAGCCACCCCCTATCCCACTTCAAGAAATTATCCGCGACGAAAAAGGAAAAATCAAAGAAGAATGGAACAACATCTGGAAATCGAATCCAACAAAAATCCACAGAGTAATCACAAACTTCACTCAAGATATCCCACGCGACCACATGAGCAGGAAAGAAAGAATCGTTCTTTCCCGCCTGAGAACTGGCCACTGCAGGGTGACACACGAATTTCTTATAAAGAAGACTGACCCTCCCTCATGTTGCGAAACCTTACTCACAGTACACCACCTCCTATATGACTGTCAAAAATTTTCGATCCAACGCCTCAAATTTGAAATTAACCCGAAAACTGCCCTCACATCTGAAAAACACGTAAGAAATACTATTGAATTCCTTAACGAAATCAGCCTCTTCCACAAAATCTAAAACCAATAGGAAAGTCTGTCGCTAATGACCTTGATGTTGATGCGACGTAAAACCTTATATAAAAAAAAAAAAAATTTTTTTTCATGAATATTTTCATATAATATAATTAAATTTAAAGGAATATCATAATATTGATAAATTTTTTCAATATAAAATATTGTACTTATAAAATTTCCTACTTTATTTATTTTAAAAGAATTAAAATAAAAAAATTGACCAATTAAAACTCCACAAAAAATTAATTTTATTACTATAATTTTTATATTTAATGTTAATAAAATTAAATAATTTAAATTAAAAACTTTAAAATATAAATATCCTATAAAAAAAATAGTTATTAATAAAATAAATATACAAAAATTTACTAAAATTCCTTCTTTTTTAATCAAATTTACATAATAATTCTTTTTAGAAAATAAAATAAATATAATTAATCGAATAGAATAAGATACAGTAAAAATAGTAGAAAAAATTAAAAATATTACTCTAATTAAATTTATTTTATTTAAAAAAATTAATTCTATAATTATATCTTTAGAAAAATATCCTGATATAAAAGGAAATCCTATTAAACATAATAAAGAAAAAATTAATACTATAGTTTTAAAAGGGTAAATATATACTACTCCTCCATAACATCGAATATCTTGGCTTCTACTAAAATTATGGATAAATCTTCCAACACATAAAAATATTAAAGATTTAAATAAAGCATGAATTACTAAATGAAAAAAAGCTATTTCCCAAAATCCTAATCTTAAAATTCTTATTATTAATCTTAATTGACTTAAAGTTGATAAAGCAATAATTTTTTTAAAATCATATTCATAATTTGCAATTAAACCTGCTATAAATATTGTTAATCTAGAAATTAATAAAATATATTTATTAAAACAATCCAAAAATAAAAATTTATTATATCGAATCAATAAATAAACCCCAGCAGTTACTAAAGTAGAAGAATGAACTAAAGATGAAACAGGAGTAGGAGCTATCATTGCTGCAGGCAATCATAAAGTAAATGGAATTTGAGCTCTTTTTGTAAAAGCTACTAATACTAATAAAATTAATATTAATAAATTAAATTTATAAACCATTATATTTCATCTTCCAAATATTATTCCTATAGTAATTATTAATAAAATTCCTACATCCCCAATTCGATTTCTAAAAATTGTTAATATTCCAGCATTATATGCTTTTTCATTTTGATAATAAATAATTAAACAATAAGAAATTAATCCTAATCCATCTCATCCTAATAAAATTGTTAAAAATCTTGGTCTTAAAATTATTAAATATATAGAAATTACAAATAAAATTACTAAAATAATAAATCGATTTATAAATTTATCTCCTTCTATATAATAAATTCTATAAATTAAAACAACTATTGAAATTAATGAAACTAATATCAAAAATATTATTCTATAAAAATCTAAATAAATAAAAAAAGAAAATTTTATTCTATTATAACTATAAATTATTCATTCCAAAATAATTAATTTTCTTTTAAAAAAAATAATTAATATTAATAAAAAAAATCATCTCATAAATATAAATAATATATAAGTAAATATAATTAAAATAATTTAAAGTATTTAACACATCTTTGAATCCACACTTCAAAATTTTTTTTAAACTATTTAAATTAAATAAAAATTCCTAAATTTAAAATAATTATATTTAAAGGAATTCAATGAAATAACAAAATTAAATAATTAATTAATTTTCCTCTACTTAAACTTTTATAAAAAAAATTTTTTCCATGAATAATAAATCTAAAAAAATATAAAGAATATATAAATCTAATTAAACAATAAAAAAATAATTTAATTATTAATAATCTTAATCAATTTACTAATCTTATTAATAAAAAAATTTCACCAACTAAATTTAAAGAAAAAGGAGCAGCTATATTTGAAGAACATATTAAAAATCATATTAATGATATTGAAGGTATAAAAATTAATACTCCTTTATTAATAATTATTAAACGTCTATGAGTTTCTAAATAACATAAATTTAATAAATAAAATAATCCCGATGAACATAAACCATGAGCAATTATTATCAAATAAGAACCTAAAAATCTTAATTTACTATAAGTAAATATAGAAGATATTAATAAATTTATATGAACTACAGAAGATATAGCTACTAAAATTTTTATATCAATTTGTCGAAAACAATTTAATCTTAAAATAATTCTTCCTAATAATCCAATTTCAATAAAATATTTTCTTATTTCTAAAAAATTTTGAAAAAAAATTATTATTAATCGTAATAATCCATAAGACCCTAATTTTAATAAAATTGCAGCTAAAATTATTGATCCAAAAACAGGTGCTTCTACATGAGCTTTTAATAATCACCCATGTATTAAATATATAGGCATTTTTACTAAAAATCCAACAATTAAATATAAAAATAAAATTTAATTTAATTTAAATATTATTCCTTCTAATAATAAAAATCTTAAAGACCCTATTAAATTATATAAGTATAATAATACTAATAATAATGGTAATGAAAAAAATAAAGTATAAAATATTAAATAATATCTAGCATAAATTCGTAAAAATCCTATTCCTCATTTTATAATTAAAAAAAAAAAAATTAATAATCTAACTTCAAAAAAAAAAAAAATATTAATATATTTATTCTAAAAAAATTTATTAATAAAATAACTAATACTAAAATTAATAAATTTATACATAAAATAAATCTTTTTTCTTGATTAATTCTTATAAAAACTAATCCAAAAATTCCTCGGAGTGCCCCAACCCCCGAAAGGGGCGCGGGGAACCAGGACGACCTTGGTCGATCCAGGCTGAGCCCCAACCGAGCGCGTCTCCGGGTGGCGGATAGGAGGACGACCGGGTGCGTGAAGTGGGCCCCGAGTACCGTGGACGGGACGCCTCAGGCGACCAGGAAACGGAAAAGGTGCGCCTACGGAGTGCCCCGGCCAACGGGTGCTATAAGTGACCCCTGAAGGCCTAAAAACCCTCGGAGGGGAACTAAAGCCCCGTCGCGGACCAGCTCCCCAAGCTAAGGTGTAAGCAATCGTGCCGAGAGCTGGATGGCACCGGGGTAATGGTGTCACGAACGATGCCCTTGGGGTACCAGGCGCCCCCCCATTGTATCTAGCCTTACCCCTGCAAGCGGGCTCTGCAGGGGTGGACCTATACTTCCCGACTACTCGTGGGACACATATGGCAAACAATAACAAAAATCAAATAGAAAACAACGACACCCAAACAAACACGGACACTAACACGGACACGAACACGGACACGAACACCACAACAACAAACACAAACAGGAACGCACCCGGAAGCGGGCCGGTTGAGGAGGGAAGGGACCCAATTTTGGGGACCGCCTCCGAAACACCGCCGACGGGCGGTTCTGGGGCGAGTATGTCTGGGGCAGGCGAGGTCACAACCCTGCCGGCTCTGGACTTACTCACCCTCAACGAAGAGCCTTCCTCCGGCGCGGCCGGGGCCGACCAGGGAGCAATCCCAGGACCGAACCCGGTAGCACGAAGGAAGGTTAAGCTCAGCGGAGCAGCCAGAAAGAAGAAGGCCCGCTTGGCGCTCCTAGCGTCAACGGAGTCTTCCGACAAGACGGCTACCGCTGGGACAACATGCAAGGCGGGGATGGCCCCCGCGACGGCCGCTGCGAGGGGGGGGCCCGACTACAGGGAAACCCCGCGCAGAGACGTCGCGGGTGGATAGCAAGGGAGCGGAAGGTAAGGGGCTCAAAAGGACCCGACCATCCGTCTCCCCCAACACCCAGCCTTGCGCGAAGGAAAAGACAAAGAATCTTTCCTTCGCCAAAAAGCTTTAGTGAGGCGCTGACGGCGGAGAGGAGGCTGGCGATCGCGCCGGCCAACTATCCGGAGTCGACCCTCACGGAAGCGCAGGCTTCCGCAATCGAGCAGGCGATCGTGGGAGCGTTGTGTGGGCTGCAGAAAGGCGAGACCATGCCGCGCTTCGACGAGTGCCGGTTCGGAGGGGGCCTGCTACTGGTGACTTGCGCGGACACCGGAGCGGTGGAATGGCTGAGGGCCATAGCCACCACAATCAGGCCTTGGGAGGGGGCGGTCCTCCAAGTGCTGGATGGCCGGCGCCTCCCAAAGCTTAGGAGGATGGTCACGGTCATCCCCGGCCCTCCGGTGGCCACGGAGGCAATTTTAAAAATGATGGAGGGTCAGAACCGGGGCTCCACACGAACCTCTGGAGAGTGTGGAGCAGGAGAGAGGGGCCGAATTCGGTTACTCTCGTCCTGGGGTTGACCCGGCATCATACACCTCATCAAGAGGCAAGGTCGGAAGTCCACGTGGGCCTGCGCAGGGCACTCTTTAGAGAGGGACCTGCTGGGACCACGGAGGACAAAAAGAACCCCAACACGGTCCCAGGGAACAAACCGGGACCAGCAGCCCCGACGATGGAGGAAGGGAAGGCGGGGGTGAGTGGTGTGGATGGAGGAGAAGGGGAGCCCAGGGCGCTGGCTACGGCGCCCACGGAGACCCTCCCACCCTGCGCCGACACCCTCCCACCCACCCCACCTAAGGGCTGCAACACTACGACGGCGGCCGCCGGATCCTCTCAAGGACCGAAGGCCACCGACATGCAACCTCCGTCTAGTGGGGGCATCCCCAGGGCAGTAATGTCAAGGGGAAGGCCGACCACGGCGGAGGCGACGAGAAGAACCGGGCTTCTGGGGGTGCAGAGGGGGAGCCAACGCACCCTGACTCACACCCTGAAGGCCGGCTCTAGGGAAGAAGAGGGACAGGCCCCGGCAAGGGCCCCCTCACAAGCAGGTACAATGGGCCCGGCAGGGAACATAACGTACCTACTTTAACCAAGCGAGACCGGACCACATCTGGCACCAACAAGGTGTCAGAAGGTACCAGATTCTCGCAGATCAATTTGCAACATTGCAAGGCGGCAACGGATATCCTCCTGTGCCGCCTAACGATGGGGCAGACAGATATAGCCCTCATACAGGAACCTTGGATCCACAAGGAACGCGTAGGAGGGCTTAACACGGGGTGTGGCTCACTTCACTATGATGCCACATCCACAAGGCCCAGGGCCTGCATCTTCGTCAAAAAGGAAATAGCGGCCCTGAAACTTAATGAATTCTGTACAGCTGATCTTTTCAGTGGTTAAGGTCAAACTTAACCTCGGTGGGAACAAGTCAGAGCTGGTGGTATGCTCGGCGTACCTACCCGTATGACTCCGAGGAACCTCCACCCACGAGGGAACTCAGGGCTCTGATAGATCACTGTGCTGTCAAAGGTCTGCACCTGGTGATAGGTTGCGATGCTAACTCGCACCACACAGTATGGGGCAGTACCAATACCAACGGCAGAGGCACAGCACTGCTAGAGTACCTCGCCACCACGAGCATGGAGATCCTAAACAAAGGCTCCGCCCCCACCTTCATCACCTCCCGTAGACAGGAGGTAATTGACCTGACCCTGGGCACCACAAAGGTGGCACAGGTTGTCAAACACTGGCAAGTTCGAGACGAAAGCACGCTCTCGGACCATCGCCTAATTACGTTCAACTTAATGGGCGACAGAGAAGGCGGCACTGGTGAAGCATACAGGAACCCAAAGGCCACCAACTGGGCACTCTACAGAGAGGGCCTAGAAGGGAGGCTTAAGGGGCACTGTCAGCGTCCCAGGACCGTAGGCGAAATTGAGCAAGCGGTGAAGCATTTAAGCTCCGCCGTTACTCAAGCCTACGAGGATGCCTGCCCTGTCAAAATTGGAAGTAGTAACAAAGGGTCCCCTGGTGGAACAAGAAATTGGACCAAGCCAGAAAGGACACCCGCAGACTACTGAACAAAGCCATGAAGGCAAATACGAAGCCAGCCTGGGACAGTTACAAAAGGTCCCAGCAAGCTTACAAAAAGCTAATAAGAACTAGCAAGAGGTCAGCCTGGAAGACCTTCTGCAAAGAAACCGAGCTCTACCAGTAGTTGCCAGGTTAAGGAGGGTCTTCTCAACAGGCCCCTCACCGGGGTTGGATCGTCTCAGACGCCCCGACGGAAGTCTGACGAACAACCACAAAGAGACATTAGAACACCTCATCCAGACACATTTCCCAGGCTCAATAGCGGAGGGCCGGGGGCGTCGTCGCAGCGATACGACGCGTACCGACCCCGCTCTAGCGGACTGGGAAACAGCGGAGAAGGTGATAAACACAGACAGGGTGAAGTGGGCCATCGGCTCCTTCAGTAGATTCAAGAGCCCGGGCACTGACGGGATCTTTCCGGCACTCCTTCAGGAGGGCGGTGAGGACTGTACAGGCGCCTGGGCCAGATCTTCAAATCCTGCCTAGCGAAGGGCTACGTACCCAAAGCCTGGAGACACTCCAAGGTAGTGTTCATCCCTAAACCTGGGAGGGACAATTACGACCTTGCTAAGGCATACAGACCCATCAGCCTCACCTCTTTCATGCTCAAACGCTGGAGAGGCTGGTCGATAGGTACATCAGAGACGAGGTTTTGGCCAATAAACCACTACAACCCTCTCAACACGCCTATCAAACGGCAAATCCACCGAGACGGCACTTCATAACTAGTAGGCTTTATTGAAGGCGCACTGTCGAGCGGCGAATCTGCCCTCTGCATTTTCCTCGACATCGAGGGGGCGTTTGACAACACACCCCATGATGCCATTAAGGAAGCTGCGAGGAGGTATAATATTAAGGACTCCGTCGTAAGATGGATCCACAACATGCTGACGAACAGAACAGCCATAGCAAGCCTGGGAGAGGAGACGGTGAGGGCTGACGTCGCGAGGGGCTGCCCGCAGGGAGGAGTCCTGTCCCCCCTGCTGTGGACCCTCGTGGTAGATGAACTCATACGTATACTCGCCTCGGAAGGCTTCGAGGTTCAGGGCTACGCCGACGACCTCTCTATCACGGTCAGAGGCAGACACCCGTTGGATCTAGCGAGGAGATTACAAAAGGCTATCATACTCGTAGAATCTTGGTGTCAATCACACTCACTTTCGGTTAACCCGAGCAAAACGGAACTGGTCCTATTTACAAGGAGAAGACGCTTTTATTTTAAGGCTCCTCTCCTTTTTGGGACGCAGCTACAACTCACAGATGAGGTTAAATATCTAGGTGTAATACTAGACAAAAGCTCACCTGGAAAAACCATGTGAACAGGCAGACCCAGAAAGCAATCAGCACCTACTGGGCCTGCCGCAGAATGTTTGGCCCCACATGGGGACTCAAACCAAGGGTGGTCAGGTGGATATACCAGGCCATCCTTGAACCTATCACAACATACGCCTCGACTGTGTGGTGGGACCTCCATGAAGAGGGAAGCACACAGGAAGGCTATAGAAGAATATACAGAATAACGCTGCTGGGGATAATAGGTGCACTCCCCACCACGCCCACCTTGGCAATGGGTGCGCTGCTCGACATCAAGCCACCCCATCTAACAGTGATGGCAACGGCTTGGAGAGCGGCCATCCGCCTTCACCAAGCTGAAGAATGGTCCCCGACGGGCGGCGGGCACACCGAAATCCTCAGGGATGTGGGATCAGAGTCAATTCTGACCCACGGTGGGGACCGCTGCAAGACGGAGTACCTCTTCAGACGAGAATATGATCTAATCCTCCCAGATAGGGAGAAATGGCTGAAAGACCCAAACGACATTCTGACTCCGGGGGGGCTGGTCTGGTTCACAGACGGCTCTAAGACCGGTATCGGCACCGGAGCCGGGATCGCGGGGGAAAGCCCTAGGGTCGAAATGACCCACAAGCTGGGCCACCACGTTACGGTCTTCCAAGCAGAAGTGTTTGCCATATGGGCCTGCGCCAAATATAATTTGGATAGGGCCCACTCAGGAAAACACATATACATCTGCAGTGACAGCATGGCCGCGCTGAAAGCCCTCCACAAAGTGGAAATAGGGTCGAAGCTAGTCAAGGACTGCGCACTGATCTTAAGACAGCTATCTCTGAACAACAGAGTTAAGCTGCTATTGGGTACCAGGCCACACTGGTATCCCAGGAAACGAGAGGGCTAACGAATTGGCACGACTGGGGGCGTCAAGCTCTCAGCCATGCCATGAGTACCCTATTGGTGTCTCAACCTATGCGTTGAAAGGCTTGGCCAAGGACTGGTTAAACCAGGAATTCACCAGGCTCTGGCACAACGCCAATGGCATGAGACACACGAGGGCCCTATTTAAGGGACCGTCACAGAAGCTGGGTGACACCTTAAGGTCACCTGGACAGGGCGCAGCTGCGCATGCTCGTGGGCCTAGTGACAGGACACTGGTACCGAGAAAACACCTCGCGCGCATGAGACTCACGGAGGAGACATTATGTCCGAGGTGTGAGGAAGAGGACGAAACCCCTCTACACGTACTTCTAAGATGCAGGGAACTAAGGGCCCGAAGAGGAGCAATCTGGGGACCTTAGAACCCTCATCATAAGCATTTCGGCTGGCCTGGTGCCGGCGCTTCTGAACTTCGCCACAGGAAGCCCAGCTGCCAAGGCACAGCCAGTAAAGAGGCTGCCTAGCGGCCCGGGTACAATGGTCCCCAAGGACTGAGTGCCCGGCTAGCCTCAGCCCACTAGAAAATAGAATAGAATCCAAAAATTCATAAAATTATTATAATAATACCAGAAGAATAAAAATTTAATCCAAAATTAAAAACTTAAATTATTCATTCTATAAAAAAATCTATGTATACTTAATGTTATAAAACTTAATAAAAATATTATATTTCTTACAAAATATAATTTTTATATATATTAAAATTTAAAAACAAAAATCTAACCATTAAAATTATACTCTCTATTGTTAACATTTTAAATTTATTATTATAAACCCTTGATTACCAATAACTCTTAATATAGAAACAACAATAGATAATCCTAAAACAGCTTCACACACAGAAAAAATTAATAATATATAAATATTCATCTTAAATATTCTAATTCATTTAATATTAAAATTAATAAATTTAAAACTACAAAAAATTCTATTCTAATTAAAAATATTAAAAATATTTATTAATTATTATTATTATTATAAAAATTAAAATCATTAAAATTAAAAAATATCTTTTTAAAATAAATTAGACTTTATAGTTTTAAAATAAAACATTAATTTTGTAAATTAATAATGATATATATTTCTAAAGTCTAACTTCAAAATAATTTATATAAAATATCTCTAATTGCCAAAATTAAAATTTTAAATTTAAACTATATTTTGTTAATGTTAATTTCAAAATTTATTTATATTTATAATTTATTTATTATTACTAATATTTTATTACTTTCATCTTTACATCCTATTACTATCTTATTTCATTTTATTATATTACTTTATCATCTTCGATATTAATTTTTTAAATTCAAATAATTCTTTATATTCTTTTATAATTACAATTTCATTAATTGGAGGAATAATAATTATATTCAATTATTTTATTAGTTTAATTAATAATGAAAAATTCTAAAATAAAATTTTTTGAATTAATTATTTCAATTAATTTTTTTTTATTTCTTTTATTATAATTATTTATTTTATATATTGTGACCCTTTTCGGGGGTTCACTCTATAAAATCTCACTAGATTATTAAACTCTATATTCTCCAAATTTGGGGTTACACTCGTTACAATCGTTGGGCGCCAGCCACTCGCGGTGGCAATCAAAATTTGGACAAAGGGACAGAATGGGGGTCGTTTACAGGGATGGGATTCGTGGCACTTACGTCCTTACAATCTCGCGGGGAGTACGCAAGGAGGATTTGTCGAGGGTTAGGGAAGATCTCAGGTGAGGGAGGTTTCTGGAAGTTCGTTTACGTTACGCGTGAGGATGCTTTTAACGGGAATGTTGGGGGCTGGACAAAAGGGTTTCAGAAATATAACGGGGGATGACCGGCGCGATACGCGGACACACAAGTTCGCAATCGAAGATCGCCGTTGCCGAAACTCACACTCTTACGTTAGTAACGAAAGGCTTACCAAAATCGCTGTACAGCACTCACACACACACGTTCTCACGTTCGCAAATCGCTTTCTCAAATCTACTCAAAATCGCTCTGTACAATGATAGCCTAAGGCTCATGACGGCTCGTCTTCGCTGCCGCGACGACGGGTCCGTTGCGGGATGATTTTTGGGGAGGGATAGGGAATAGGAAGGGGGCCTTTTCTGGCAACGGAATAGATTGGTTATCGATTGTCGATCTGCCGGTGTTCAGGTTCGATGGGGCTGGCGGATCTCCGGCCGTGGCGGGGGACTGAGGTCTTCGGGCTCGGCGACAGATGGCTCCAGGTGGACGTTGGTCTCAGCTGCTGGGCCGCTTCGTCTCTTTTTCCGAAGTCCCGCGTTGCTTTTCCTCTCCTGGAGGGTGGAGGTCTGTCGCCGGCCTCGTAGCTCCTTCTTGCGGTGATCCCTGTTGTCTCTTGTCCGTCGCCCTCCAATCGGCCCGACACCGGCGGGCGGGGGAAAAGGGGTGAGGTGTTAGAAGGGTTAAGGGTCATTTCTAGTGGATTTGAGGTGGGAGAAGCGCAGCGATTGTAACGGGGGGGCACAGGTGTCACCACGTTACAATATTGAATACCAATTTTTTTTTTTACAGAAAATATAATTTTAAATAAATGATCATTAAAAATTCAAAATATTTATTTTTATCCAATAAATTATTTAACTATTATAATAATTTTATTTTTATTAATTTGCCTAACTTTATCCTTTAAAATATCTACAATTAAAATAATTCCTCTTCGTAAGATTAAAATTTAATGAAAAATAAATATTTCAAAATTTTTAAATCTAATAAGTTTCTTAATATTATTTATTCATCATTCAATATTCATCCAACACCAGTTAATATTAATTATTTATGAAATTTTGGCTCAATTTTAGGAATTCTTTTATTAATTCAAATTATTTCAGGCTTTATTTTATCTATACATTATTGTCCAAATATTAATTATGCATTTGATAGAATTATTCATATTATAAAAAATGTTAATTCTGGATGAATATTTCGTTATATTCATTTAAATGGGGCCTCATTTTATTTTCTTTGTATATACTTACATATTAGACGAAATATTTTTTATCAATGCTATTCATCTCAACATGTTTGAAATATTGGAATTATTATTTTATTAACCTCTATAGGAACTGCATTTATAGGATATGTATTACCCTGAGGACAAATATCTTTTTGAGGAGCTACTGTAATTACAAATCTTCTTTCAGCAATTCCTTATATTGGTCAAATAATTGTTGAATGAATTTGAGGAGGATTTTCTATTAATAATGCAACACTAAATCGATTCTTTTCATTACATTTTATTTTACCATTAGTAATTATAATTATAGTTATTATACATCTTTATTTTCTTCATATAACCGGATCAAATAATCCAATAGGAACAAATAGAAATATTTATAAAATTCCATTTCATTCATATTTTTCAGCTAAAGATATTCTTGGATTTTTTTTAATTTTTTGATTATTTAGATTTATTATTCTTCAAAATCCAAATATATTAAATGATCCTGATAATTGATCAATTGCAAATCCAATAAATACCCCTCAACATATTAAACCTGAATGATATTTTTTATTTGCTTATTCTATTTTACGAGCTATTCCTAACAAATTAGGAGGAGTATTAGCTTTACTTTTTTCTATTTTAATTTTGTTTATTCTACCATTAATAATAAATCAAGGTAGGCACAGTGCAGGGTAAAGGCAGTGTATATTGCAGGAAAAGACAGTATTAGTTGAAGTATTTTAGTTTCTACATTCTAAGTTATTTCACTATTATCAAATACCTATATACTTTAGTTTATTTTACAACTGCCGAATCTTTAGAAACTTTAGTTCAAGTATGTTTTATATATATTTTTATTCTTATTCTGATTAGTTTAGTTTAGTTTGAGTTTGTATTAATAGAATAACTAGTGAGAGCAAATCTAAGTTTAGTTGTAAAACATGGCTGGAAGATAGTCAGAGGAAAAAGGAATCTGAGATTATGTTATATTATTTTTTTTTATTTTGATTTGGGAAAAGGGAATATGCTGGATGTAAAGATATTGGGTTTATTTTACTGTATTTTGATTTAGGAAAGAAGAGGAGAATAGTTGTAAACAAAGTTGGGGAAAGCTCCTTGTTAGAAAAAAAAAAAGCGCCTTGTAAGCCCGAGAGGGAGACAATAAATTTATCTATCTATCTATCTAATAATAAATCATAAATTCAAAACTAATAAATTTTATCCATTAAATAATTTCTTATTTTGATTTTTTATTAATAATTTCATTATTTTAACTTGATTAGGAAGACAAGCTATTGATTATCCTTATATTATGATTAATTTAATTTTTACAAATATATACTTTATATTTTTTATTTCAAATATATATCTTATAAAATTTTGAGATAAAATTATCTATAATTATTATTAAATTAATGAGTCTGAATTAGACATATATTTTGAAAATATATTAAAGAAAAATATTTTTCTATTAATTTTAATTTATATATATAAATTTATTAATATTTTTAAAATAAAAATTATATACATATAAATTAAAATAAAAGATAAAAATTTTTTTCAACATATATATATTAATTCATCATATCGAATTCGAGGTATAATTCTTCGAATTCAAATAAAAAAAAAATTATGATATAAAATTATTAATAAAGTTAAAATTGAATATCCAAAATTTAAAAAAATAATTACTATAATTAATCTTATAAATAAAATTATTATATACTCAGCTATAAAAATTAAAGAAAATCTTCTTCTATAATATTCTACATTAAACCCAGAAACTAATTCTGACTCTCCTTCAATTAAATCAAATGGAGCCCGATTTAATTCAATTATTATTCTTACAATTAATATAAAATATAAAGGAAAAAAAAGAAAAAAAAATTAATATTAAATTGAAATTTTGTAAATAATTCTAAAGAAAATCCTTCAATAAATATTATAATAACAAAAAATATAAAAAATAAACTAACCTCAAAAGAAATAGATTGAGAAATTGACCGTAAACATCCTAATATTGAATAAATTGAATTAGATGATCATCCTATTATTATAGTTGGATAAACTCTTAAACTTAATATTAAAAATAAAAATACCAATCCAAATTTAAAATTTATTCAATTTACATAATAAGGTATTAACAATCAATATAATATTGAAATTACTAATATAATTATTGGACCTAATATATATATATATAAATTAATTTTATCTAAATACATATATTCTTTAGAAAATAATTTAATTGCATCTGAAAATGGTTGTAATATTCCTTTAATACCTACTTTATTAGGACCTTTTCGAATTTGAATATAACCTAAAATTTTTCGTTCTAATAATGTTAAAAATGCTACCCCCACTAAAATTATAACTACTATAATTAATAAATAAACTAAATGAAAATAAAAAATTATGGGGTAGGCACCATTTTTGCACGAGTATGAGTGCTTCTTGCAGTCTTCTCGCTATATAATGCGGGTGTCTGCTTCTAACCGATATGCAGATATCATCCGCATACCCTATCACCAGAAAACCTTCCTCGCTGAGCCTGCGGAGTAGCCCGTCTACCACAAGGGTCCACAGCAGGGGAGACAGGACTCCTCCCTGAGGGCAACCCCTTGCGATGCGTGCCCTCAACGAAGACCCATCAGAGGAGGTTATTATGGTCCTGGTTCATAGCATATTGTCGATCCAGGTGACCATACTGTCGTCAATCCCGAAGCTTCTTGCTGCTTCATTCATCACATCGAAGGATGTGCTGTCGAAAGCCCCTTCTATGCCTATGAAAATACTCACGACGAACTCCCCCTGGGATAGGGCCTCTTCCACCTCCCTTACAAGATGGTGGAGCGCCGTCTCCACGTATTTGCCCGACTGGTGCGCATGCTGGGAGGCGTGTATTGGCCTTTCTGCCGATGCATAATCTCTGATGTGCCTATCATCCAGCCTTTCTAAAGTTTTTAGTAGAAAGGATGTTAGGCTGATTGGCCTGAAGGATTTCGCCGTATGTAGCCACTTCTGCCTGGCTTAGGCAGGAAGACCACCCTGGCTATTCTCCATTGAAGCGGTACATATCCCAGTGCTAGGCATGCTCTGTATATCTTACATAGCTGCCTCAACAGGTCCTCTCCGGCTTCCTAAAGAAGAGCCGGGAAGATCCCGTCTACACCCGGGCTTTTGTACCTACTAAATGAGTTTATGGCCCATCTTAATCTGTCTATCGTTACCACCTTTGAGGCCAGTTCCCAGTCCCGTGCGCTGTTCCTGAGAGGTGCCTGTTCCTTCTGGAACAGTTCCTCCGGTATCAGTTCCGAGCCTGGGAAGTGCGTCTCCATAAGGTGCCTCAACGTCTGCAGGGAGTCACCTGTGACTCCTCCATTTGGAAGTTTTAGACCTTCCGGCTTTTGTGGAGGCCCGGATACAAATACCTTCCGAAGCCTAGCTACCAGCGGTAGGGCCTCGGTTTCTTGGCAGAAGTTTTTCCAGGTCCTTCTTTTAGATACTCTGATCGTTTTTTTGTAGGCCTTCTGGGCCTCTTTATACGCGTCCCAGGCTTCTGCGGTATTTGCCTTCATCGCCTTGTTCAGAAGCTTCCATGCCCTGGCTCTGAGCTTATTCAGTTCATTGTTCCACCAGGGAACCCTTTTGCTTTCTCTTCTTTGTTTTAACGGGCATGATCTTTCGTAGGAGCCGATGATCGAGGTCTGCAGTCTTGCGACCTCCATCTCGATCCCCTTCGTGGTCCTCGGTATCACGCAGTGCCCCCTGAGCTCTCCCTCTAGGCTCTCACGGTATTGAGGCCAGCAGGTGGCTCTGGGGTTCCTGTATGTTTCCGAGGCCCTTAGGTCTGCATTCGTCTTTAACTTGAAAGTGATTAGCCTGTGGTCAGATAGTGTAGCCTCGTCTTCCACACGCCAATCTTGTATGGCTTGGGCCGCATTTGCGGAGCCCAGCGTGATATCAAGCACCTCCTGTCGCCGGGAGGTGACAAACGTTGGACTAGAGCCTCTGTTTAGAATCTCCAGATCCGTGGTAGCGAGGTATTCTAATAATGCCCTCGCCTCTTTTGTTTATGTTGCTGCTGCCCCAGACGATATGGTGTGCATTTGCGTCGCACCGAATCACTAGTTGCAGCCCCTTGACCTTGCAGTAGTCTGCCAGCTCTCTGAGTTCCCTCGTTGGCGGGGGCCCCTCAGAGTCATAGGGCTGGTAGGTCGAGCAAACCACCAGGTTCGCCCTGCTACCTCCCACCCCCGCTGGGAGTAGGACTGCTGCTTGGTCTCTTGTGCAGAATTCTGCCAGTTTCGTTGCTCCGAGCCCTCTTTTCGCGTACACGCATGCCCTGGGTCCAGTCTCCAGGTCTCCATGGAAGATGGAGCCTTGTTTCAGATCTAGCCCCCCTACTTGCCCTTGGATTAACCAGGGTTCTTGTATCAGGGCTATATCCGTGTATTTGTGTGTATCTGTGTGCTGCGCCGCAAGTCGCCAACGGAGCAGGTCCGTGGCCGCTTTTCAGTGCTGCAAGTTGATCTGCGAGATGGGGAGACAACCTGCAGTCATAGGGACTGCAGTGTCATCGCCTCTCGTGCGTTTCGCGCCTGCGCTTAGTGTGCCCTGTGGTCGGCCCATCTTTTAGCCCCGCGCTTTGGTTGAGGGGCACCCATGGCGCTCCCCCTTCCTCTGTCCGCCCGGAGGCCCGTAGTGATGGTCCTTTGGACTCCACTCCGGGTCTCCGACAGACCCACCATACCCATCGCGTGGGCTTTCAGAGGCCTACCCCTTGGTCCCTTCACGGAGGGCCCTTGGCCGCCTCTTTCCGTCATTGAGGCCCTTGATGCCTCCGGTCCCGGGATTTTGGTCGCCGTCATTGAGACCGGGCCCTTCATCCCTTCTGCCGCTTCCACGGTCTTTCCTGTCGTCTCCGTAGTTTTGTCGGGCGCTCCAGATCCCGAGGCCATCGTCGCGGGAGGGGCGACCTTGGTGCCCGTAGACGTGGATGGTGCCTTCGTGTCTCGGGCCCCGCAATCCCCCCCACTCGCCGCGGCCTTCGCGGTCTTGGAGTTGCCCTCCTTAACCTGACCCTCTTTTGCCGCTGATTCCTCGCGGCCCCCGTCGGTGCTTGCACGGGGCTCTCTAAAGAGCACCCTGCCTAGTCCAACGTGCGCCACGTAGCTCCAGCTTTTGAGGGCCTGGAGGGACTCGTTCTCCACTCCAATGACGAGTTGGACTGACCTTACTTCCTCCTTCCGGTCCCACACCTTCCAATGTTGAGTGTTGAGACCCAGGTTCTGTCTCTTGAGACGGTTCAAAATTATACCCGTCTCCGTAGGTGGTCCAGGGATGACCGTAATAAGCTTGTGGAGCATAGGAAGGTACTCCCTCTCCAATAATTGGAGAGCGGCGCCTTCCCATGGCCTCACCCTGCCCACTATACTCCTCAGCCATTCCCTGGCCTTCTCGTCCGAACAGGTGACCCATAATACCCCCTGTTCCAGCTTATTTCCCTCGAAACGGGGGACCTCTTTACCAACTGGTATGGCGTCCAGCTCCGTTTCGATGGTTCTTAGCACAAGATCCCCCTGCTCCGTCGTCAGGGTGGCCTCGGGGTAGCCTGAGGGCGCGATTGCCACCCTCCTGCCAGCCACGAGCGCCTCCCTGAAACTGGACGGGGCAGGGAAGATCTTGCCCCTTTTCGCCTGGTGCCCACGATTTGGGCCCGTCCCGTCCCCCGATACTGGATTCGAGGAGGTGGTCGCCCCGCGCGGTGCCTCCAACGAGGTTCCGTCGGCCAACTTGGCCCTTCAAGCCCTCTTCTTGGCTGCCCCGCAACGGCGAGATCCCCTCCTCTTCTCCGATGAGGTAGGCGAGGACACCGCATCACTACCTGCGTCCTCGTCTGTCCCTTGTTTTGGGCCGTCCGTCAGTGAGAGCCCAGCCCCAGTAGCCACAGCGAGTGCTGCGTCGTCCGAGGCTGTTCCCTCCACCCTGACATCCGAGCTCCCCGTGGTGGTAGGTTCCTCTTCCGAGAGCTCCTCCCCCTTTGTAGAAGGTCCCTCTTTCGAGAGCTCCTCCTCTATGTCGAGAGGTCCCTCTTTTGAGAGCTCCTCCCCCTTGGTAAGGGGTCCCTCTTCCGAGAGCTCCCCCCCCCTTTTGAATGCCTGTGGCATCGGTGTTTGTGTTTGTGTTTTTGTATTTGTTATGTGTTTCCATGTGTATCCCACGAGTGAACAGGAAAGGGTGGTCCACCCCCGCAGAGCCTGCTTACGGGGGTAAGGCTAAAATACAATGGGGATCGCCTGGTACCCCAAGGGCATCGTTTGAGACACCATTACCCCGGTGCCATCCAGCTCTCGGCACGATAGCTTCCACCTTAGCTTGGGGAGCAGGTCCGCGACGGGGCCTTAGGTCCCCGCCGAAGGGTTTTACTCCGTGGGGGTCCCTTATAGCTCCCGTTGGCCGGTGCTCTCCACTGACGCGACTCGTTCCGTAGCCCGGTCACCCGTGGACGAACCGTTCCGCGGTTCGAGGGGTCCGCTTCAAGCCCCGGTCTTCCTCCCATCCGCCACCTGGAGACGCGCTCGGTTGGGGCTCAGCCTGGTGCGACCGAAGTCGACCTGGTCCCCCTCGCCCCTTGCGGGGGTCGGACAACTCCGAGTAAGTCTGACATTAACGTTAATACTAATGCAGATGCAAGTAAGTCAATGTAGTACAACGTGTGATGAACAAAGCTAATCAAATAATAAACACCACATACTACCGTATAATTACTGAACCACAATATAGAAATAAAAGAAAACTAGTCCCTAAAATGAAGAAAATAGATAAAATTATTATGAACATATGTATATATATAATATGTAACAAAAACACGCCAAGTGCAATCAATTTAATTTAATAAAGTATACTAATATAGATAGTTAATTAAACTCCTTATATTATAGTCAATTTAAATGATACAATTCCATTCAACCCCTTTTAATCCTGATTAATAAAGAAGACATATGAATACTAGAACCAACCAGACATTATTATAAGAAAGTCAAATGAGATCCACGGTCCAGGAGATCAGAATTTCAAAGAATTTAAGGAATCATGACGCACATATGTATGTATAGAAAACAATAAAGACATTGTACCATGCCAGAAAGATTACTGCAGCGTATGCTTCCCTGAGCATCCACCATATTAACCAAAACTGAATTAACATTTTCCAAATCAAAATCAGAATCGAATTGCAGTTAAGATAGGAGAAATCAATATACAAAAGATTGCATAAAGTACCGTAAATATCCAAAATTCACAGATCCACCAACCGTCACAGCTGCACTAGAATTGCATTAACCATAATATGCAAAACATTATCCTGAAGGGGTACGAAGAGCTACAAAATGAGTAGCGAACGATATTATAGAAACGTGAAACGTAAAACATAAATACACAATTGGAGAAAGAAGTCCCTGAAACATGTCAGATGACCAAGAATAAGAATAAGAATAGTGAGCCGCGAACAATAAACCAATAAACCAAAGTTAATGCCATTCATATCTAGGAGTGCTAAATATGTATAATATATCATACAGTCTACAATTAATTAACAATGCCTAGGAACCCAAACAACCTCTGAAAGCTTAGAAACAATGTGTGATACTACAAGAGAGACTAAGAAACTAAGAACTAAGAAATCAAGAAATCAAAATCAAACCCATCCTTAAAATATACAGAAGGATTATAAACGCAATAAGTGCACAAAATAAACTCATTAAACCATCCAATCCAGACAACTCTACTAAATTCCATAAATATACGACCCAAAGTAAGACAGATAGATATAATCACAGCAGGTACGGTGAAATAAAAACAAACACATATTAATAATCAGAAATCAAGTCATTTAATTTAATTTAATTTAATATGTCATATGCCGCCACCAGCTACTCTGTTCATTTATTCACTCAATTATAATAAAATAAAGGTAAGAAGTTATATAAACAATGCCGTACAATTTACAATTAATTCAGCACAGAATACTGACTAGGTATAAGCTAATATAACTAAAATAACTGAGTTATCTGAATTGACTGAATAACTGAATACAATCCAAAATCTAAAATAATCTAAAATAATATAATATATAATATAATATAATGTATAATATAATATAATATATAATATAATAGAATATAATATAATAATATAATATAATAGCATAATTAAATAGCATATTCAATATATTCAATACATAAACATAAACGTAAATGGAAACATAAATTGAACGTAATATAATATAATAAAATAAAATAATATAATATAATGTAATATAATGTAATATAATATAATAAAATAAAATAATATAATATAATGTAATATAATGTAATATAATATAATATAAACAAAACAGAGCAAATACCACCACTTGAAACACATACACTGCAATGAAACACAATGCATCACCATAGAGCGCGCACTTTCACCACAATCACCTCCGTACGAATAAATACAAAATTTAAATTAAAATTAAATTAAATAGAAAATTCAATTCAATTAATTCAGTTCAATTGACACTTATCACTTAACACTTCGTATCACATCACATCATAGATGACCGATGACCATGTCAACGTCAACTAAGATAGGAAAGGAAACCGGGCGAAGTAAAATAAAGAGCGCGACCATGAACCATAAAGAATAGAATATAGATACCTAACGTTCATGAAAATTCCCTAGTCTATACCATAATGATTATCGACCATCAAATTAACCACCAAACCATCAAATTAATCAATTATACAGAATATATAAACGTTCGAAAGCGAAAAGCGAAAATACTTCAACAACTATCAATAAATCACCGCGATGAAAACCAGAAGTAAGGTACCTATGAAAGATAACGATAGCAAAACGCATCGTAATAAGTAAAGCACGCAATACTGCCCGAAGATAAGCCTTTTACGGCTATCCCTAGTCGGTAACCAACCGCAGCACCAGAGATATTACCAACCGCAATTATTCCATTTACCATATAATACTCGGCCGTTCGCTCCGTGACGGTTATCCACAGACCAATTATCTGCCGCGCAGCAGTTACCTACCGCGCGCCAGTTACCCGTTACAACACAGTTACCGTCCGCAGAACCATCCATCATACAGCCGCGCAATCCTAGGAATCCATACTTACCATCAAACCTATCATCAAAGATAAGTCTGATATGCAACACTATTCGCGAAGGTAAAGGTAATTATACTGAAAGTAAGAGGTAACAAATAAAACTTCGAGACGGGGCAAAGTCAAGAATAAATTTATTAATAAGTAAGTCAAAGCTACGATTATCATTTATTATATAAATCATTTATGTTTGTGAATAAACTGAAATAAAATATATAAATATAAATATGAATATGCATATGAATAAACTGAAATAAAATATATAAATATAAATATGAATATGCATATGAATATAAATATAAACATAAATATGAATACGAACTATAAAAGAAAGTGAACCAACCATAAAGCTAGATTAATAACAATTATGAAATAAATCAACCCGTATAAAACCCGCAGGCTGCGCGGAGTGCAGGACACCCTGCGCTAGCACATTATCGCGGTGCAGAAAACAAATTGTGCAAAAGTATCGAAAATAAAGGAAAACAACCGCCAAGGAAAGAGAGGCCGAATAAATAAATAAGCCAAATAAAACAAATAACATAAGACACTTAACCAAATAAATTAAAATGAAAATGAAAATCAAAAATCAATAAAAATGAAAATCAAACAGCGCATGTAACGACGCATGTAATCAAGCAAATCTCATACAACCAATCAAGCACACAATTAAATAGTATCAACTAATACTAATTTACAGGATAAAATAAAAAATAAAATAAAATAAATCAAATCAAAATAAGATTAGATCAATTAACAGGGAAGGAATAAGATGTGAGCCCAGCATAATGCATGACATAATGAATAAATAAATAAATAATATAACAACGCGATCAAGAAAATCCCAAAATTTAAACATTATACTGCCGTGCCGTTTAGAAAGAATTGAATTCGCCTCAAACACTTCCCTGCACATCCCTGCATGAGAAATCCTCGGTACCTCGGAAGGCTTGACAAGGATGTACAAGGTCGAGGAGGAATGAAAATTAACAAATAAATGTGTAAGATAAATGAAATATATAAGACAATACTTATAATCGATCAAACCATAATTATAAGTACATGAATTATGCAGGCCCACCAAGAAGGTTGAATCATCCAAATAACTAAATTTAAAATAAAATACAGATAAAATACAAATACAAAGCAATAAGAAAAATAATGAAATAAAATAAACGTAAAGTAGAATAGGCCATAGAAAAGTCAAATTCAGAGATGAGATGACGGATGACAAATTGTTTACAGAAACATAACCCTA
This sequence comes from Osmia bicornis bicornis, assembly GCF_907164935.1. Classification (NCBI taxonomy): domain Eukaryota; kingdom Metazoa; phylum Arthropoda; class Insecta; order Hymenoptera; family Megachilidae; genus Osmia; species Osmia bicornis. Next base: position 46,804 of record NW_025791036.1, read on the forward strand.
AAGTGTCAGAGCCACCAAGTGCCAAACCAGTATGCAAGGACTTGTTAAAAGAAGCAAATTAGCAGTTAAGAGAGCTGAATTGCAACTGAAAATGAAAAAGGGAAGAAAAGAAGGGAAACAGGGTAAGATAATAACATACTATAAAATAGCAGGGATAGCCCATCCTGATGACATGGATATTAATTTTACAGGAACAGCACACCGTCACGTCATCAGGAAGAACCTTACAATTACCAGAGAGAGACGTCGTGCATGAGTTGAATTAAAGAATATTAAAGAAGAATGAGAATAATATGAAAATGTCCAAGGAATATCAAGGACGTACAGGCAACAAATCAAGAATCAAGAAATCAAGAAGGCGATAATGAAATAAAATAAAATAGCGATAAACAGTGATGGCGTGGCACAGATAAAGTATAAAAATATAAACCGAATGGAGGAAACCATAAATAAGTACATTAAACATATTAATACCATCCACGACACTCCGTACCATCCAGAAGATCGAAATAAGCTACATCATATCAATTACTTTAATTCAATTCAATTCAGAGTGAAGAACAAATGAGAGAATGAAAGAATGAGCGACCGAACAGTAAAGTAGTTAATTAAAGATATTAAAGAAGAATGAGGTAAATGATAAGACATAAATTATAAATTGAAGGCCGTAACCAGCAACATAATGTAAAATAATGTAATGTAACGTAAAACAGTGTAATGCAATGTAATGTAATGTAAAGCAGTGCAATGCACTGTAATGTAATGTAGAGTAATGTAATGTGAAGAAAATGAATATAATGTAAAGAATATGAAATGTAATGTAATAAAATAGAATACAAAATATAGAAATTGAACTGAGCGTATACCATAACCGTAAAGATTATCATCCCAATTACCCTATTTCTTAATCAAAGTAGATTATAAGTCAGATTATAACTGATAAATAATAAATGATCATGTCACTGCAAATGCAAGAAGAACCGATTACACTGTCCAACAAATTTAAACTTTTTCTCTGTTTTCCAATAGCCACTGGGTGATCGTTGTAGAGCTTCTGGTCCTGAACAAGAATCCGAAAACCGAATTGCTCTATCACCCTCAGTTTTCGAAAAACACGAGTTTTTGTAAAAACATGTATTCTGGGGGGAAAATGACCTATTACGCGGAAACTAAAAACGCTAGAACATTCGCATTAGTCTCATAAGGTAGAGGAGAGTTTCCCGAATACATTGATATATATAGCTATTATATTACATGGTTCTAAATAGATGTAAATGTCGATGAAAGTTTAAAAAATAGCCGGCGCACGTATTTCCTACGTAATACTTTTGTATTTTTAAGAAAAGTTTTTTATCTAGCGCGAATTCTCTATACAGTACCGAATTCTGTAGACATTTCCGAAGAAGAAACTATATGGGGTAAGTATTGGAGCAGTATGCAATTCGAGTAAATCGAAAAAATATCTGCCGGTGACGCGTGCACGGCGTTTTGCCGCTAGGCGGCCATAGCTCGCTCTCTTCGCCTAGTCAGTGCCGTAGCTACGCGTAATCAACACTAATGGTGGGGTTTAATATACATTCACCTTTTATATCTATAATGTTTGATTTTTTTTGCTATTATTATTATTTCTCTTTTGTTGTTATTCATCATTATTGTTAGATACCAACAATAAAATGATAAAATACTTTAATTTAAAATTTAAAAATCGATTGACGAGCATTACGACTTTATCAATCGACACTGAATTGAAGACAGTTTTGAAATTTGTTTATGATATAGAAAGAATAAAATGTATAAAATAAAGAATTACCTGCAGTAAACGAATATAAAAACATGGAAGTTTATTTATCATGGAAATATAATTTTCTACGCTATGATTTTCATGAAAATTATAAGAAGGTTTCTTGGAAATTCAGTATACTATTGAAAGCCTTTTCGAAATGATAGTGTAATACGATTTTCTCAGGCCTAGCGATGATGGGGGAGTAAGAGCGCTTGGCGTTAGCGCTCTTTCGAAATATAAACACCACTTGACGTTTCTTTCGAACACTCGATACAATCAAAGAAACAATAAATATCTTGAAATTTTCTGGCTTGCTATGCACTGTTGAAGTCTGAGTTTAGTTTCGTTTTGAAAATTGTCCGAGTCAGTCGTCCTAAGCAATTCAGAAAGTCTTCCGTCGTATAGAGTAAAAACGTGTGTTGGTATAGTGTTTAACATTTTATAAGTTATTATAGTTCATAGTATTTTGACACTTTAGTGCATAACATTTTATAAGTTACTTTAGTACATAGTTTTTTGACACTCTACTGCATATTTTATGACTTATTATAGTATATAGCGTATTTTATGTGTTGTTATAGTGTAGGGTTTTGTAATTTATAATAGTGTATAGTACTTAGTGTTGTGTAATATACTTTTTATAATACTTAACAATGTCGCGAATGTGTAGAAATTCACCAGACTCTTTTTGTTATATTTGTGGGGAGGTAGTTTTAAACTCTGAGTGCAGAAGTATAACACCTTTAATAAGGTTTGCATACGAACATTATTTTGGATGTAAAATCAGTGACCAGGATAAACAGTGGGCTCCACATGTTTGTTGCCAACGCTGTGCCACAGTTCTTTTAGCTTGGGTAAGAGGTACACGAAAAGCTATGCCATTTGCGATTCCCATGATATGGAGGGAACCGACAAATCATGCGATAGATTGTTTTTTTTGTTTATGCAAAATTTCTGGCATTAACAAGAAAGGGAAAAAAACGATAGAGTACCCAAATTTACTTACTGCTATTCGTCCCGTTGCACATTCCGAAGAATTACCCATACCAACACCGCCATCAAATAAACCAAATCTATATGAAGACCAAACAGAAATAGAAAACGTTGAAACGGAAGAAAATGACAGAAGAACTCCCTCCCCCTTGGGGCCACATCTTTTATCGCAATCTGATCTTAACGATCTCGTACGAGATTTGCAGTTATCGAAAGAGCAGGCAGAACTTTTAGGATCACGATTGAAACAGTGGAACTTACTCGAGAACGCAACAAAAGTGACACATTTCAGAACTCGAAATCATGCGTTATTAGAATATTTCGCAACACACGAGGAACTTCACGTCTGCACCGATATTAACTCATTATTACGAACTTTGGGTTTTGAGCATGATCCGAAAGAATGGCGACTCTTTATAGATTCGTCAAAACTTAGCTTAAAAGCAGTTTTACTACACATTGGCAATATATATCCTTCCATTCCAATCGCATATACCGCAAAAATGACAGAATCTTATGACACTTTCAAAACACTTTTACTCAAGATTCAATATGATAAATATAATTGGAAAGTATGTGGAGATTTAAAAGTGATTGGCATATTACTCGGACTACAATCAGGCTATACCAAATATTGCTGTTTCCTTTGTGAGTGGGACAGCAGAGCAAGGGAGCAGCATTATATAAAAAAAGACTGGACACCGCGGCAACAATTAATCCCTGGCGAGAAAAATATAAAACATACAAATCTTATCGATCCTCAAAATGTTTATTTACCACCGCTACACATAAAATTAGGGATAATGAAAAATTTTGTTAAAGCAATGGATAAATCAGGACCAGGATTTGAATATTTAAAAACAAAATTTCCATTAATATCCGACGCAAAAATAAAAGAAGGAATATTCGTTGGCCCTCAAATTAGAAATCTGATGAATGATAAAAATTTCACAATAAAACTGAATAACTTGGAAAAATCAGTGTGGCTTGCATTCAAGAAAACAACACATAATTTTCTCGGAAACCACAGAGCAAGAAATTATATTTCCATAGTCAATAAACTCCTGAAAGCATGTAAAGAACTCGGATGCAATATGTCTTTGAAGATTCACTTCCTACATTCTCACTTAGACTTCTTTCCGCCAAATCTCGGTGATGTGAGTGACGAACATGGAGAACGTTTCCACCAAGACATTTTTAGAATGGAAAAACGGTACCAAGGAAAAAAATCATGTGCAATGTTGGCAGATTATTGCTGGACTTTGATGAAGGACAACAAAGATGTAACATACAAACGTCAAGCAAGACGAAAACATTTTTAAGTTCGTTTACTGCAGGTAATTCTTTATTTTATACATTTTATTCTTTCTATATCATAAACAAATTTCAAAACTGTCTTCAATTCAGTGTCGATTGATAAAGTCGTAATGCTCGTCAATCGATTTTTAAATTTTAAATTAAAGTATTTTATCATTTTATTGTTGGTATCTAACAATAATGATGAATAACAACAAAAGAGAAATAATAATTATGAAATAATAATAATAGCAAAAAAAATCAAACATTATAGATATAAAAGGTGAATGTATATTAAACCCCACCATTAGTGTTGATTACGCGTAGCTACGGCACTGACTAGGCGAAGAGAGCGAGCTATGGCCGCCTAGCGGCAAAACGCCGTGCACGCGTCACCGGCAGATATTTTTTCGATTTACTCGAATTGCATACTGCTCCAATACTTACCCCATATAATTTCTTCTTCGGAAATGTCTACAGAATTCGGTACTGTATAGAGAATTCGCGCTAGATAAAAAACTTTTCTTAAAAATACAAAAGTATTACGTAGGAAATACGTGCGCCGGCTATTTTTTAAACTTTCATCGACATTTACATCTATTTAGAACCATGTAATATAATAGCTATATATATCAATGTATTCGGGAAACTCTCCTCTATCTTATGAGACTAATGCGAATGTTCTAGCGTTTTTAGTTTCCGCGTAATAGGTCATTTTCCCCCCAGAATACATGTTTTTACAAAAACTCGTGTTTTTCGAAAACTGAGGGTGATAGAGCAATTCGGTTTTCGGATTCTTGTTCAGGACCAGAAGCTCTACAACGATCACCCAGTGGCTATTGGAAAACAAAATTCGTGTTGGACAGTGTTATTGGATGACATATCAAGATAATAACTAAAGCGACAAAACAAATCATCATTAACTGCGTAGTTCAAATAGAAACTAGAAAGTAGAGAGTAGAAACTGATCACCATATGAGGTATCAAGGTAGAATAAATAAAACAACAAAATCAAATCAAATATAAAGAGCGTAGCTAAATTAAACACCACATCATTGTACAATCGAACAAGTAAGTCTGATATTAAACATTCAAACCACTATCAATCAATTGTGAATAAATTATGAATAGACATTTGCACAGACAAAACCATTCATCATCACAGAAAGAACAATAAATCAAATCCACTGGCCTTGATCAATCAAAATAAAAATAAATAATGAATGAATATTGAAAGGAGTCAACAGTTGAAAAGATGGTGAAATTATAAATTATAAATTAAGAAATCAAGAAAATAAAGAAAGTGTAAAGTGTAAACTGTAAAGTGTAATGTGTAAGCAAAATAACCAGCACAATATACTGTGATATAAAACAAATAAAAGAAGAATCAGGTTCGTGGAACTTAACCTACCTAACCTAACCTAACCTAACCTAACCTAACCTAACCTTTTTTTTAATATTTTGACAGTAAGAAAATACATTTACGTAAGCGAGGAACCCGTCGGGTTAGGAGGGGTCTCGGGCAGTGTGGGACTCAAAGGTACATACCAAAACAAGTTCCCCTGAGTTGGATCGTTACAGTACCCCAATACCCACTAAAAACTTGCTCCGTATCGGCTACAGATACCTCCGGCAACCCCAGAGGGCTTTAATGGAGAGCATTCTGTGTAGCCACGATGTTGCTTACACATCGACCGACTCGGACGACCTAAAGGCGTTCAGTCGTCCAAGAACGTCGCGGGAAAGCCCCAGCGCACCTCCGCTTATAACGCAGGCTATTTTGGCCGACGGTGATTTCATTTAGCCACAGAAGGTATAGAGTGCGTTGGTGGACACTCTACAGCCGCTGTGCGTACACACCGCCGGAACTGTGCATTATCCTTGCAGAATCAGTTTTCCCTACCCGTATGTTTCCGCAGGAGATGTGTAGGATTGAGCTGAGCCGCTTGGTCACCAGAGGCCGCAACACACATTTGGACGAGCTAAGCCTCTCGATGGGCGGATCTCAGCCTGGGAGAGGTCGCGAAAACGAAGGAGTGCTCGCATGAATGCGAGAGAGAGGAGAGCCCGAGCCGCCTGGACACCACCGACCGCTTCACACATTTGGGTGAGCTAAGCCTCTCGATGGGCGGATTTCGGGCCTGGAATTGGTTACGCGCACTGAGGAATGCACGCATGATAGCGAGCGAAAGGAAGTCTTGGGTTGCCTGGACACCATCGACCGCAACACACATTTGGGTGAGCTAAATCTCTCGATGGGCGAATTCCGGGCGTGGGAGAGGACCCGAAAAATTTTTCGAACGAAGGAATGCTCATGCGAGAGCACGCGGTAGCGCTCGGAACGCTCGTGTCGTTTGTCACATGCATTCATCCATCCATTCAGTGCATTCAATTCTATATTACATGTGTGTAAGGGCACCGTAAGCGGAACGCTACGTATAGTGCGGATGCAATCAGGGAACCTAAGAGGAAGAGTAAGAAGGGTCGCGGTTCGCCGAGAGTCGGCCAGCGAGAGGAAGGTTCAGGCCGGCCGGTCTCGATCCACTGCCCGCCAGGTCCAGTGAGAGGAAAACATCGAGCTCGGGATGCTGTGAAGAACGAGCGCGAGAGAGGGGATCAAAGAAGAAGCCGCGGGTCGGAATCCGGGAGAGTGCCGAGACGCGAGCGTAATGTGTCCGAGATTAGAGGTCACTGATTGGGGATCGCGCGTCATGTTAATGCGATTTTCATTGAATTTAATTAAATTGATGTAAGGAAATTTAAAATGTAATAAAATTCAAAATTTATCAAAATCTAATATTTACAGAAAACTAGAATTGATGTTTCGTGTTTGAAGAACCACATTAATATTATAATTAAGAATTCATACGAACCAAAACCTTGAATTTTAAATTTGCCATGAAAATTAATTTTAAAGCTAATTAAATACAATTTCCGCGAAAGAAAGTTGCTGCAGATTGCTGTTATGATTAATTGTCGAAGAGAGAGGTAGATGTTCGGGAAATGTAGTATGTATTAAAATTGGATTTTCGAAATTTGAATTTTAGATTAGGCACGAAAGCTAGCAGTTTTAAGGGGGTAGACACAGTACGTGACGTCACCGATTCGGGACGTCGGTATTACAGTAGTTTTTTCGTTGGGCCTGGTGGAGCCACTTGCGTGTTTTGTTACGAACTTGAAAGGTTTAATTCTCAGCTAGCGTGCGCGCAACACGAACTAGGAACGCAACAGCGCCTCAAGTATTTTTACAAACACATTCAAACACTCATCTCGCCAGAGGCATCGCCACGATACGCCTGAAAAACGAAAGCGAAACATTGGCGCGCGTTTAGAGTGAGATGTACGGTGATCATGCTATCTTTCGTTCAACCCAAATGATAGAATTGTCACGCTCCGATAAATTCTGACTGACCAAACGCGTGGATTTTACATAGCACGCCGTAGCACTCCTCGCTGCTGAAAAATATATGCCTGCTCCGAAGGAACGGGCAATCTGAGTATTATTTTTAGAAGAAGTTATTAACTTTTTAAAATAAATGTTTTTTAATTAATAAAAGTATACAGGATACGTCATGCAATTGGGACGGGTTATATCTTGAATTTGGTAAGAGATAGGAAAAAGCTGTTTATGTAAAAGTTCAATGGTATGATAATGTATATTTTTCTGTGATTTTATTTAAATGGAATTGCATTTTTTTTTACTTGTGTCAACTCCTTGAAACATTCTGCATAAAAAAGTAATATGGTACTATTAGAACTAATAAATGGAAGGACCTCGCGTCTGTACAGTAAAAGTTGAATTTGTGCAACAATTTATATATTCAGCAGAGGTGTCGAATTTCGGATTATATGCAATAGCCAGCCAAGCGTGAACGTTGAAAGGGACAGACAGTGGAGGAGAGAGCGAGAGGTCCAATGATCAAAAGAAAGAGCCAAAACATATCGGTGTGACTAATACAAAATCAATTATGAAACTTTTTTATTTTTGACTTTTTTTAACCGAAATTTTTACTAGCGCATTGGTGAAATTTCTCTGATTAAAATGATACCAAACACGATATAGTTTGAATGAGGCGAGGTTTGTTATCGGGCGCTGTGAAAAATCCAGGCGGACGGCAGTCAAATATTAGAGAAGAGGGACAATCTCAACATGCAGAATGAGAGAAGGACAGCATGACTGTAGTGCGTCTCACTCAGCGTTCGTGCGTTGTTGCCTTTTTCGCTTGCCTTCGCAGCACAGTTCGAGTGACGTAATCAAGCTGACGCTTGATTCTGGCTACGATTCCAGATCGGCAGCCTTTCTACTTAGACGCCACCGTATAACTACTAGCTGAACTAAATTTGTCACGTAACTTGCTCTGTAGTATCCAGATAATGGCGGAACTCGTCTTTGGGAATGCTTTTACGGGAATAAACTTTTCGTCCTTATATGAGAAGATTTTGATCTAAATAAGGGTTCATTCGAAAGAGGAAGGTTCAATGCAGGGCGGTCTGGTCACCGTTTGAGTCACAGAACTGTTTCAGTGACCTAAAAAATACTTGGAATCTGCGGATGTATTTTGTCGATTCTTCCTCTACTTTGGACACTCATATTATTAAATATCGACACAATCTCGTTGAACCATGACCAGACCGCCCTGCATTGGACCTTCCTCTTTCGAATGAGCCCTCACCCAGCCCCAAATCTTCTCATATAAGGACGAAAAGTGTATTTCCGTAAACCCCTTTTTAGGCCCATTTTTGCCGGTAATGTCACCTCGCTGCATTACCCATGTCTACCCCCTTAAGCGCCTCGTTGGACGGGTGGGAGGAGCGTATTAACGGGTGATGAACGGATTACGTCACCCGCTCGGAGGTAGCGGCCGAAACTGGGTCAATGGGTCAGTCGTCGGTCGGCGTCTAAAGAGGGTGCGAACGAACCGTGTTCGTGTAAAAAGGGTCCGATACTGCCGATCTGAAGGGGCTTCGCACGCGATTCCTTTTTAGTCGCCTTTTACGACAAGTCAAGGAGGCTGGAGACGTATTCTGTAACCCCCCGCCTCCAGGGGAGGATGGGATGAAGTCTTCCACAGTAAATGCGTTAGAGCTAGATGTTTCCAGGATTTAAGATTAGTGACAAATTAAGCTTTATGATTTGCGGTTGTGAAATTGTGTTGATGTTAGACTTGAGACCCGGAAGGAGTTCGTTAGATTAGAATTAAAGTTATGGGTAGGCTAAAATGGGTGATCAAGGAGAAGAATTGTACTTGAAATTAAGGGGGTTCTGAGAATCTTGAATTAAGATAACATAACACATAGAAACTGAAAGTTTAAAAGTAAAAGCAGATGTGTACAGTAAGAATGGGTGTGGATCCTGAGCAGAATGTAAAAGGTGAAAATAGTGGGGAAATAAAAACATAAATAAAGAAATAAATGGAGGAATAGGGAAAAAGGACGGTAGAGAACAACGAAAAACAGCCAGAAACAGCTGTAAGCGGAAAGTTTGTAAAGAGCATACGGTACATTTGGAGTTATGCTGTACCAGGTGTCGGGTAGGGTAGGCAATAAAGTAGGTGATGGGTAATAAACGGGCAATGAGGAGCAAGGCGCTAAAGGAGGCGACGTAGGGTAAAAGCGGTGCGAGTTCGCAAGGAATAATAGAGTAATAGAGTGAAAGTACAGTGAAGCAGTAAAGCCGAGTAAGGCAGTAGCATAAACTAAGAGGCCTGCTCGAGCGACCAGAAGGAGACAAAGGAGAATAGAAACAATAAGGGTAATAAAGAAGTCGGAGTTTTATTGTCCACGTGAAGCGTAGCTGACAAAAAATAAATATGCAGGGGCACGGTGACGGGCGCGGGAGTCATGTCGGAAAAGTACCCGTGCCTGACTATCAAGGTGTAGTGGGTGTGTAGGAGATGCCGCATGGAGGGAGCTACATATTCGCGTACAGCAGGAGGGTCCAAAAAAACAGAGTAGATAGGGTCATGGTTCGTCGAGAGTTGGCCAGCAAGAGGAAGAATCCACTGCCCAGCAGGTACAGCAAGAGGGAAAGATCAAGCACGGGATGCCGCAAAGAACGAGCGCCGGGGGGGGGGGGAGATCAGAGAAGAAGCCGCGAGTCGGGATCCGGAGGAGAGCCGACACGCGAGCATAATGCATCCGAGATTCGAGGGCGCTAATTGGAGATCGTACGAGATCCGCAGTTGAAGACCGCGATAATATTATAATTGAGAGTTGATACGGGTCAAACCTTGAATTTTAAACTTATCATTAAATAGGGAGGTAATTAGATACAATTTCCGCGTGAGAAAGTTAGTGCGGATTGCTTTCAAAATTTGTTTCCAGAGAGAGAAGTAGGTGTTCGGAAAAAAGGAGCATATCTTAGAATTGTGTTATCAAGATTGGAATTTAAGATTAGACGTGAGAGCTAGAAGTATTCTGGCGCCTCGTCAGGCGGGTGAGAGGCACGTACAAGCAGGTGATGAGCGGATTACGTCACCCACTCGCAGGTAGCGGCCGGAACCGGGTCAACGAGTCACCCATCGGCCAGTGTCCGAAGGAATGCGAACGGGCCTCATCCGTTGCATGTACGGCTTGTTGCTGCCTATCTAGAGGGGCTAAACGCGCGGTGCCTTTTAAGTCGCCTTTGATGACAGGCTTGGGAGGCTGGAGACGTATTCTGTAACCCCCGCCTCCAGGGGAGACTTGATTCTATACTTCCACAGCAAGTAGGATCTGATATAATCGAAAGTCTGGTCTATGCTTTATTAAGTCAACACCCTTGACCGTTATTGATCAGTGAGTGCAATTGATTTAATTGTAATTTATTCACGTTATTAATGTTGACTTGATTAGGTCCTTTCATCGAAGGCTTGGTAAGTTTTGGGTTGACGGGCTTTGTTGAAGACGACCACGAGACCCCTGCTTCGATCGAGGGGAGGCGAGAAAGCGAGGGGAGTGTGCCGAAGCGCGTGTCTCGAAAGCGGGGCTCAAGGGTGAGGGACTACCCCTCGCAGGTTCCCCCAGCCACAACGATTGCCGGCCGCTCTGGATATCCATTGGGACACCTCGTAGGGGCCTTCATTTAGTACATTTCTAACTGGGGAAGTCGCTAGTTTGCGCTGTTTGTGGTGCTCCGAATCGAAGCTTGGAGCAATACGCGTGTGTCGATACGTGCGCCGTGGTGCAGTGAGGGGTTATTGTGCATAACTAAGCGCAGCAGATCAGCACAGCACACCACAGCACATTGCTCATCCTCGCAGCGAAAAGGACCAGCTGTCGCCGACAACGCCCACGCGCCAACGCGTCTATAGCAGAGGCGGATGAAGAAGAAGAGGAAGGAGGAGTAAAACAGAGGAAGAGCGACGCAGCCGATCACTATCAGTCATCCTACGACAAGCATCGCTGAGTAAGAAAGTATTGAGTGATCATTTGTCGATTAACGTTTATCGCACCATCCTTGTTTGTTCAGCCTGCCCGTTTAAACACTACTATTGTTGCTGATGTTGGTGTTACTTCCGCTGCCGTTGCTCCTATTAATACGTAGCTGGTTAGTCCTTGATTGTCAACCATGCTGGATATTTGCCGAATGCCGACTGTAAATAGCTGTTCGGTTTGCCGGTGTCCTGATACTAATTGCTTAGTTCTATCCTTACGCTTGATGATGTTGATTGAATTAGTTCGATCTTGACTAGTTTAATTAATTAAATATATTCAGTTAAATCCTGGCTTGGCTTGACTTCGCTTCACATTGTCGAGTGGTTCCATGACTTGTTTCTAAGTCGGGTCAGGTCAACCCGCTGTCCCGCTTCATCCTTGGATTGGGTTGCGTGAGTTCAATTAAGTTGATAGGGCAGGGCGGAAAGGGAGGGCGATGCACGCAGATTGATGCGAGTCAATTGAAACAATCCCTTCCGTGCTACAGTTGTTCCCTTTTCTCCCCCTCTTTCCCCCCTTTTTTCCCTTCCCTTTTTCCTTCCTTTCTTTTATTCTCTTTCCCTTCCTTTCTTTTCCCCCTTTTGATTCAGATTTAAGTTATAGATCATAAGTCATTTGCTTCGCTTTCGGAACCCATGTTACTCATGGTTTGCTGTGGTTTAGGATCCTTGTACCGTGAGGGTCATAACCGGGGTTGTCATTGCCGTTACAAATCGCAGTAAGTGTTGATCACTGCCATGTCAGTTCAGTTCGACTTAAATGTAGATCCTTGTACTTAAGAGTGCCCGTTTCCTTTTGTTCCGATAGCAACGTTACTGTGCTGCTAAATCTCTGAGCCGAAGAAGAAAGAGAAGAGGAAAACATATCGGCGTTCAGCGTACTACAGATCAATTTAAACAGATGCCGCGCTGCACAGGATCTCTTGTGGCAGGCCGTGAACGAGTTTCGCGCGGATGTAGTCGTCATCAGTGAGCCGTTTAATCCTCATCCGAATTGGCATCAGGACAGGAGCAGCTCAGCCTGCGTGTGGTATACGAATCGTCCTAGCTGCGACATGGGGGTGACTAGAAAGGTGTTTGAAACAGACGGATGCGTGGCATTGGAGACTCGCGAGTTTGTGATAGTGAGTTGTTACTTCTCACCATCACTGACTATAGAAAGCTTTGAAGGTAAATTGCGGGGTCTTGCGACATGTCTGTCAAGTGTTAGGAAACCGATTATAATCGCCGGGGATTTCAATGCCCGCTCTCCGCACTGGGGATCAGATGGCGTGGATTCACGCGGTCACCGTATGATGAATTTGATCGAGCAAGCAGGGCTGATCCCCGTGGCAAGTCAAGGAGGCCCGTCATTCGAGCGTGGTGGCGTGGGTTCTCGAATCGATGCCCTTGCGTGTAGCCGCAGCCTCCACGGTCGAATATCAAGGTCCACAGTGTCCACGCGCTATTCGGGGTCGGATCACCGCTATCTTATTCATCGATTTAAAGCGAGACCAGAGGCTATTGGTTCGCCCGAGGATTCTCTTTGGGAGGCGAGACTAGGTCGTCCGGACATGGAGGCGTGGAGGGAAATAGTGAGCGGCCAGTTACCGATGCCAGGATCCCTGGATCCAACAGTTCAACGTAGTCAAGAGAGAGGAGCTGCAGCAGCCGGTCCATCGGAACAGTCCGCGCTACCGCCGCTGTGCACCGTGGCCGCAATTGATGAAGTGATTGAGGAGTTAGAGACGCTCTTTCAGTCAACCCGTTCACCATTGCAGACCCGCAAGAGGAGGAAAATACAAAATGTACCATGGTGGAGCCAGAAGATAGCAGATCTTTGTCTCCAAGCAAAGCTTCTCCGCCACCGCTGGCAGAAGGTGGCTCGCCGGAACCCGACGGCAGCACGACAGCAGGCGCACCCGTATCGCATGGAGATGCTGGAAAGCCGACGTGCCTTATCCTTGGCATTGCGTCGAGCTAAAGAGGCATCGTGGAGTGAGATGGTCTCGACTATCGAAGAAGTTCCGTGGGGGAAACCCTGCAAGGCGGTCATGAATCGTCTGAAGGGGAAGTCGCCCCTGGTTCGCCTCAACCGAGAGGAGTTTCACGCAACGGTGTCCGCGCTTTTCGTGGTGGAGCAGGAGCGACAAGAAGAGGCTGCCATCCCAAGGAGTAGTGCAGCAGAAGAAGAGGAGGAAGACGAAGCAAGAGGAGAAGAAGCAGCGCAGGCTTCATTGATCTGGCCTCGTCAGGAAGGAGCGTCAACCCCTACCCGCGGGGGTAGCCGCAGGGTCAAGCGCTGTTCCTCCTAACACCAGAAAGAGATGCTGAAGCCCAGGGGAGTGCACCTCGCGCTAGGGGGACGTGTTCACGAACGAAGATGTGAAGTACGCAATGGGGATGTTGAAGAAAGGAAAAGTTCCGGGTCCAGATGAAATCCCTGGCGAGGCCGTTCACGTTCTGCGTAACACTGCATCCGGCTGGGTTTGTGCCCTTTTCAATTCCTGTCTGAGGCTAGGATACTTTCCAAGGGCTTGGAAAATAGGGCGTCTGGCTTTAATACCGAAGGCCGGGAAAGCCTGTAATTCTCGTTCCGACCTTCGACCGCTTTACATACTGCCAGACATGGGGAAGTGTTTCGAATATGCTTTGCACGTGTTAATGCTAGAAGCGATTCGCCTGTCTGGAGGGCTGTCGGTGCGTCAATTTGGGTTCACGGAGGGCAGATCAACTCATCAGGCGATGAAGGTGGTCATGTCGCAGCGGGATCGTGCGCGCAGAGGCCGAAATCACTGTCTGCTAATTACCCTGGATGTGAAAAATGCATTTAATTCAGTGCGTTGGGACCGCGTCCGGGCTGCAGCCGAGCGCCGTGGGTTTCCGACGATAATAATGGACATGTTACGTAGCTATTTAAGCGAGCGAAGAGTGGGAACCCGGACGCCAAGCGGTGAGTGGGTGGAAGCAGCTGTATTTGGTGGGGTGCCATAAGGATCAGTGTTGGGACCACTGTTGTGGAACCTATCCTACGACGGGCTGCTGGAGGTGCTGCTGCCACCAGGCGTGACAACCGATTGTGGCGCGGATGATATGGCGCTGCTTATACTAGCCCGAACATTAGACAGAGTGCGCGAGCTGGCAGAGTGGTGGGGGCGTGGTACGAGAGACAGAGAGACTGGTTCTCGCGAAAGAGAAAACTGAAGCAGTGCTCTTAACTGGGCGGCGCGTACCCGACGGACTTGTACTATCGTACGAGGCCGTGATAATCAGGACATCGCGCTCGATTAGGTACCTTGGTGTGATGTTCAGTAATAGCACACTCTTTCATAGTCAAATGAGCCGGGTATGTGAGAAAGCAGTGAAAGTAGCGCAGCACATCTCGTGGCTGCTACCGAATCCACGAGGATGCGGTCCGAAACCGCGTTTGCTGCATTACCGAGTGCTAGAATCTATAGTTTTGTATGCGTCTCCGGTATGGAGCGAGGCGGTGGAGTACGGATGTGTGAGACAGCGATTGACATCGACACAGCGGTTGGGGTTACTGCGCGTGACACGCGTGTATCGTACCGTTTCATCAGAGGCATTGTGCGCGCTGTCAGGTTGCATGCCGTGGGACTTGTTAATAAGGGCCAGGGCCGCTTTGTATGGGTACGAGGAGGCGCAGGACCCGGAAGAGCACGTGAATCTGCCGCAGGTGGTGGAATATGACACCTTTGATCGCTGGCAAACTCGATGGACAACCTCGGAGAGCGTCGCCTGGACTCGCAGGCTGACTCCCAACATCGAGGCGTGGGTGGAGAGCAATGGAGCACGTTACCTAACCTATAATCTGGCGCAGGTGATGACAGGTCACGGATGCTTTGCTGATTATCTCCATCGGATAGGAAGAAGTCCGTCCCCGAGCTGCTGGTTTTGCGATCCTCCAGTGGACGATGATGCGTGCCACGCAGTGTTTGTGTGTGATCTTTGGGCAGTGCAACGAACACTTCTATACCTGGAGGTAGGGGAGCTGATACCAGAGTCGTTTGCAAGCTATCTTCTGGATAGACGAAGGCGACGCTCTCTTATATCGTTTGTAACCGAGGTGATGACCAAAAAGTAGAGTGTGGAGAGAGCAAGAGAACGCGCAGGGTTAATGGTGCCACGTTGAGTCCGCCGGCGAGGCTCCCGTCACTCCCGCGGCACACGCGGATCCCGGGCAAGGGGTGGCCGTGGGCGCCGGTGAGGCCAGACCGGCGAAATTAATGGCATTAGTGAGGGCAAGCCAAATGCCCGCACGTACTGAACCCGACCACCTAATTATGTTTGTGAGTATGTGAGTTAAGTATGTGAGTTTAGTATATGTATTATTGTATCTGCGAGGTTATCTGTGAATTTATATGTCAAGAAAACATTTGTAAGGGAAGGTAAGGAGTTACGTAGAATGTTATTAATAAATGGACGCCTTGCAGGCATTATTGCTTGATCATAACTTAATGTTTGTGTTTACCCAGTCCAGTAATAGGAATGCTGTACTCCTGTCATAAAATAGGGCACATACACAGAAGTTCGAAGGTAGGGTTCACTCATTGAGTTGATCATTACCGGCACAATCGATGCCAAGTATATTATTTGCGTGTCTGGAAAATTGAGGCGAAGTCGTACTCGTGAGGCCACGCTGAGCGAGAGCAGGGAGGAAGGGGAGCCGCGAAGAAGCACTTCCGCACGGGCAACTTGCCAAGCCATACAAAATCCGACTTAAAAATTAATGGGTGCAGTATGCAGGCCAGGCAGTCCGAAGCCGTGTTAACGAGTTCCGTCACCTTTGGCAAATTGCAGTTGGGAAGGGCCCACACGGGGAGTACGGTAAGGAAAATCAACCGCGGATCGGAGTCCGGGAGAGGGTCGAGACGCGAGCTTAATACGCCTGAAACTCGAGGTCATCAATTGAAAATCATGCTGTGCAAACTGCAATTATGGTTAAATTGATGAAACGTTATCTTGAAATAGTCAAAAATTCTAAAGTTGACAAGGAACCAGGGTCAATGATTCGTAGTTGAAGGACTATGTTAGTATTATGATTGAGAATTGAGAAGAGTCGTAGATTTGAATTAACTTAACATAAGAATAAAATTAAGAGGCAATTAATACAGTCCCGCGAAGGCAATTGATGCGAATCTTTCTCAAAATTAAGCGTTGCCAGGGAGATAGGTAGGTATTCGAACAATGAAGCATGTATTAGAGTTGAGTTTTCATGATTGGATTTAAAATTAGGCGTGAGAGCTAGAAGTTTTAAGCGTCTCGTCAAGCGGGTGAAAGGCGCGCACCGGCGGGCGATGAGCGTATTAAGTCGCCCACTCACACGTAATGTCCAGAACTAAGTCGATGAGACGACCATCGGCCTATGTAAGAAGAACTGCAAGCGAGCCGCGTCCGTGTACCACGCACAGTGGCGAGAATCGCCGAAAACGTGGACAAAAGTCAAAAAATGAAAATCGGAATTCTTGAAATCTGTTTAATGGAACTTGTTCATAAGGAATGTGTGCAAAATGTTCTGACACTTTTAATGATTTTATTATTACCATTTAGCATATATGAGCCTTCAAATTTGACGATTTTGTGAAGTCAGTTTCATCGGGCAAAGTTTAACATAATGCTGTTCATTATTTTTTAACTATTATGTTCTTTCGCTAATATTGCCACTTTATATGATCCTTTTTGAATATAATTATGTAATTTGCACAACAAAATGTTTAATTTTAACTGTGATATAGGACGAAATAGAAAGAATGGACATATTTAATGTTTATGTATGGCAAAAGTTGTGTTCTACACGGATCTACACGTTCAAATTAGGCTTAAATTAAAGCTGGAAGTTTCCTGGATAAGGATCTGTAAAAATATCTTGCGGTAATTTGCGGTCTTCTGAGTTATTCACATTTTTGTGACCCTATTGGCGTACATGACACGTACGGACCAGTCAAGTTATAAAAGTATTTAGCACTGCTTTTTGCAGCTGTTTACAGAAACTCCCTTTCTTCTTTCACTCAAATTTTCAGGGGAGGAAAGTTAGTTACACACAGTGACGAATTTGCCCGAAATCGTGGAGAAAATTAATATTTAAAAATGTGAGGTAAATTAATGAAATAAATTACAATATTACAGTCGTGCAAGGATAATGATATACTTTTTTAATGAAAAATATTGTATGTTTATATAGTGTGACGGTAAGTTTTTTATGTATGAGGATGGTATGGCCGAAAAAAGGAAAAACATATCTGCGAGATGTAATTCAATTTTTCGATATTGCTAATATCAACGAACCTGAAGAAGAAGAAGAAGAAGAAGAAGAAGAAGAAGAAGAAGAAGAAGATGATGATGATGATGAGAAGAAGAAGCAGAAAAGTAAGGAGAAGAAGTAGAAAAAGTAGAAGATGAACAGGAAAGTAACTTAGAATAATTTATATATATAAGTATGTTTATCAGTAAATATTATCTATTTTGTATATATTAATGTATATATGTATTATATTGTGCATTTCTTTTCATTTTTTTAATATTACACGTACAAAAAAAGATGTGCGATCCTAATTAACAATTTAAATATAACTTTCAAGTCACACTATATAAAAATAAAATATTTTTCATTAGAAACATATAGTATTATCCTTCCGCAATTATAATATAGTAATTTATTTGATTAATTTACCTCACATTTTAAGATATTAATTTTGTCCACGTTTTCGGCGATTCTCGCCACTGTGCGACGGCCTGAAGGCGCCATCTGGAGAGACTCCGCGCGAGGTACCTTTTTAGTCGCCTTTTACGACAAGCCAGGGAGGCTGGAGACGTATTCTGTAACCCCCGCCTCCAGGGGAAATTGAATTCCACATTGCAAATCATAGCCCAGCAAAGAACCAGGACACGAACGTGATGAGCCTGGAGTTTGAGCTTGCCGATTGACTATCGTGCAGCGCAGGAAATGCAATTACATTTAGGTTGATAGAATGTAGTTTGCATAAAAGAGTATGTTATAGTTCAACATTTCCAAATTAAGGACAACAGGCAGCTAGAGTTGATAATTCATAATTCATAATTATGAATCTATACTAGTGATTAGAAGTTGAAAGGGATTCGTAAATTGAGTTTTGTATTAACGTGGGAGTTGAAGCTAAGGGGCCATAAATGTAAGTTCACAAAATAGGCTGCTGATCACTATTTCAGGATTTAGGATCAGCAGAATGCTAGAAACGATGTTCGCAGAGTGAAAGGTTACATTAGAGTTATGAGAGGTTTCGTACTCTGGATTTAGGTACATATGTGAGCTAGAAATTAGATTTAAGATTGGATGGATTCAACCGTTGATGAGCCGGTAATCGCAGTTGTTTATTTCCCTAGCTGCTTGCCCAAGCAGTTGCACAATTGAAGTTAGAGTATAATTGAGACTTCAGCAGGTCAGAGATCACCCGAACCGCGTGAGCCACTCGTTGGAGACGAAGCGCCTCATCGAGAGATGGGAGAAACATGCGGACGAGCGACGAGCGAATTCCGCCGCCCGCTTGCGGGTGATGATAAAAACAGGTCAGTGGATCAGCCATCAGTCAACGTCCAAGGAGTGTGGCCAAGTCGCGCCCATGCACGTGAAACCCGCCGTTAGCTATAATAAGGACTTCGCGCGCGACCCCTTTTGCTTCATTTTTAACGACGTCGGGCCAAGGAAGCTGGGGACGGGTTCAACAATCCCCGCCTCCAAAGGGAGTTCAATTCAATTAATACAGTTCTCTACTTTGCTAGTTGGTCGGACAGACGAGCCATAGTGCCACAGGAGATATAAGAGATATGAAAGAAGCATTCATAGATTTAGGCTATACTTGGTTACATGAGGGTTTAGCACAATCGTTTGCATATTTCTGACAGAGAGCCCGATACTTGGTGAGCAGACGACAGCTTCCAGAAGCCATCGCCGGTTTGTAATTAACAGAGAGCAAACTATGTTTGAATTAGGTTATGCAATTGTGTTTGCGTTTGATTTGTTGATAATGTATGAAGCTGAAATTGAGACTAGGGTTGAGCCTGGGATTGAAATTAAAATTTCCTGGTTCAAACTTACCCTTCCTTCGGTTATTTGTGCGGGAGTGACATACCATTATGACAACCGTGGGCGGCTCGCAATGTGTGTTGCAGTTGCCCTTTCGTAAGACAGGCTGAGAAGATGTCAAACTTGATTGATATGCCAAATCAGGGTTGATTAGCCGTCCAGATAAAAGGCAGCATCAACAATGGCAGCAGTGCACGTAACCTTCCTTTGGTTCTCTCGAAACCTCATGTCACAGTTCTCATCTCGTGAGTCGGGTTGGGTAGATGTCAATTTAGATTTGGTGAGGCAGATCAGGGTGGACCAGTCGCCAAGATAAGGAGGCTGCATCAGCAATGCCCATAACACTCGAGGTCCTCGATGAATGTACGTCGCAGCCACGAAATAGAACCGCAAAGCACGCTTGCAGTAAAACATTAGTGAAGCGAGCTCGTATCACTGGTACACTTCCGTAACACTTATAGAACCGCACTGATTACGGGGAGACACAAAAAGAACGCGCACATACATGCACCAAAGAAGATAACCTAGCACTTAGTATCCACATAGTCGTGAGGCGCCGCGTAGCACAGCAAGGGCCGCAGAGGTCGCGAAATCGTAGAAATTACTGATGTTGCAAAACCGAAGAAAAACCGAAGATGTTGTAGAAAATCAAGAAAAATCAAGGAAGCATAGAACGATGCAACCCCGCAGCGCCAGATGCCTGGCAGGCCACGGGACCCTCGAACGACACATGCGACCAGCTCGGCAGTCAGCACGAGACTCCAACCTAACCTAACCTAACCTAACCTTTTTTTTTCGTGGGGAAATCTTGCATAAGACCCCTCGCGCCCCTGGGGGAGGGCAGCGGGGGAGTGTCAGATTCCTACTGACTAAAACCCCACGGCGACCTCCTCTGGCGTATGGCAGATGCTCCGGGACCTGATTATTATAACTCCGAACCCTCCCCCGCCGTGCGCTGAAGGCGCACCTCACCGGGGATGTAACAACTCCCCCAGCCGGCACCAGGGGTCGCACCCGGTGCCAGCTCCATCGCGGGGGAACTGCGTGCAATAGCGGCCGGGCCCCCCAGCCCGTACCGCCTGCAGTACCCGCGCCTCGATCTCCTCACAGGCTACGGGGAGGAGCAACCCCCCGCCCGCCTGCGAGGAAGATCAGGCGCAGCACTTCGCCCCGCCGGCTTCCGGTGCCGGCTACACCCCGGGTCCGCGTGCAATGGCGCCCAAAAAGGTCACCTGCGGCCCGCCAAGTCGTCCCCCTGTGGGCTGCGGTGAGCCGTGGCCGGCCACCCTCCAGGGGGACTCCGTCGGCTCCGCTGCAGCCCCCCTGCGGGAGCCAGCGCCGCTCCCTACGTGGGAGGGAAATCGCCACTCTCCGCCCGGAGTCACTCGGCCCCACCGAGGCGGACTGAGAGGGGCCGCCGATTGAGAACGGGTTCCCCACCCGCACGCCGCCGAGTCCGACCGGGGTCCGGGCTCATTTCGTTCCGGGGCGGGAGCAGACACCGCGA
>NW_025791037.1:0-36693 GCF_907164935.1 Osmia bicornis bicornis
TTGTAACACGCACCATAAATAAAACAGGATAGCACACTTAATAACATGCATATTATTCCCACAGAAAAGCACACTGTCACCCTATTACGACAGAACTATAAAATAACAATACCAGAGAAAGACATCATGAATTAATTGAATTAAATATCAAAGAAGAATCAGAATATCCAAGGATATAACAGGCGACAACCAAGGAGGCGACAGTAAAATAAAAAAAAAAAAAATAAATAAATAGTGATAAACAGTGATAACGTGGCACAAATACTAAATATAAAAATAAGTGTATTGAATATAGAATAACCGCATCAAAGCAAACCATAATATATTAATTTAATCTACAACACTTTGTACCACCATAAATATAAAATTAAACTAAATCATAACAGTAACTTTAATTCAGTTAATTCAGAATGAATGAACAATAACGGAGTGAAAGAATGAACGAATTATCAGTGAAGTTATTAATAAAGAATTAAAGAGAATGAAGTGAATAGGAAGCGTAAAGTATAAAGTGAAAGCCACGACCAGCATAATGTAATAATATAGGGTAAAGCAACGCAGTGTAATTAATGCAATGTAATATAATAATGTAAAACAAATGATATATAATAAATAAGTAGAATATAAAATACAAGAAGTAACTCAAATATAACCGTAGAGCTTATTAACTAAATACTCTATTTCTATGCCAAAGTAAATTATATGTTAAATGGTAAATGGTGGATGATAAGTGATCGTGTCAATGCAAATGTACATAGAACCAATTATTTCATGACATCTCAAAATAAGGAAATAAACAACACGTAAATAATCAAATCAAATATAAACTGTGTAATTCAGTTAACACTATGCTATTGCATAGTGTAAGAATAAATCAATCAATCAATCAATAAGTAAAGTATTCTAAACTAATATTTAAAATGTGAAATTAAACAGAACCCGCGCAGCATGAAAGCATTTGAATGGACAAAACCACTCACCATCACAGAAGAATGGCAAAATTAATTAAGATAAATCAAATCAAATCACCAACCTCAACTGGTCAGAATAAATAAATGAAGAATAACGATAATGAATAATGAATGAAATGAATGAATAAGTCAAGGAAAAGAGAAACAACAGAATACTAGCAAGTACGAGTAAGGTAAGTAAAATAAACCATTGAAAAGTAAAATTCAGAGATGAGATAACAAAGACAAATGACAATTATTTTCAGCAAACCCTAATGCGCCAAAGCCACGGTGTCAAAACTAGCATGCAAGACTAGCTAAAGGATCGACATTGAATAAGAGAACTGAATTGCAACTGAAAGGAAAAGAAAAGAAAGGAAACAAGGTAATGCAACATACTATAAACAACAGAAATTACCCATACTGGTGACATGACTATTAAATTTAAATTTAAATTACAGAAACAGTCCACCATCATGGAAGAGCAACATTATGACCAGAGAGACGTCATGAATAAGCTGAATTAAAGAAAATCAAAGGAACATCAAAACATTAATGAATACCAAGGATGCACAGGAAATCAAGAACAAATCAAGAAGTGATAATGAAACAAAATGTATAACAGCGATAACGCGACATAATAAATTAGAATAATAATAAATATATTAAGTACAATATAAAATAAAGAATAACCATGGAAGCAAATCATAAATATATAATACTAATACAATCTACAGAACTTTGTACCATCGTGTGTTAAAATAAACTAAATCATAACAGTTACTTTAGTTCAATTTTATTCAGGACGAATGAACAGTGACAGGGCGAAGGTAGTAACCAACATAGTATGATAATGTAATAATGTAATGTTCCGCAATATAACCGTAATGTAACGTAAATAATGTAAAACAGAAGTATTACACTAAGTAAAATACAAAAATACAAATACAAGGAAGTGTGTTTAATAAAATATATTAGTACAATCGTACAGATTATTAGCTACAATACTCCATCTCTTAACCAGAATAGCCCACAAGTTAAATTACAAAATTATAAACCCACAAATTATAAATTATAATCAAAACCGTAAAATCTTGAGAACACTGCATTGTCAGCACAAGGAAAAAGAAATTAGACGTAATCAAAATAGATTAAACCCTTTGACTATTATCAGATCCAAAATGAGCAAAGAACGAATGAATGATGAAATAAATAAATAAGTAATGAGTGAATAAGAGTGAATAACGAAAGATTTGAATATAGTGACTGCGCGCACATGTATAGAAATTAAGAAACTGGGAAAATTGAAGGAAAACTGAGAAATTGAGTACTAACGAAAGAAATAAGAAAAAGAGAAGAGGAATGAAAATGGGAAAAGTGTAAACTGCAGGCCGTAAAGTGTAATGTGGGGCCTCCCAAGGCAAAATAACCAGCACACTACCACTGTGATATAAAAGAAAAAAGACAATAAAAGAATGAGGATACCGTGAAGGTATCCGTAGAGATACATGTAAGTGAATTTCAAAATAATATAAACCACAGATAATAAACCTAACCTAACCTACCTAACCTAACCTAACCTAAACCTTTTTAATATTTTTGACAGCAAGAAAATACATTTACGTAAGCGCGGAACCCGTCGGGTTAGGATGGGTCTCGGGCAGTGTGGGACTCAAAGGTACATACCAAAACAAGTTTCCCTGAGTTGGATCGTTACAGTACCCCAATACCGCACTAAAAACTTGCTCCGTATGCGGCCACAGATACCTCCGGCAACCCCAGAGGGCTTTAATGGAGAGCATTCTGTGTAGCCAACGATGTTGCTTACACATCGACCGACTCGACGACCTAAAGGCGTTCAGTCGTCCAAGAAACGTCGCGGGTAAGCCCCAGCGCCCTCCGCTTATAAGCGCAGGCTATTTTGACCGGACGCTGATTTCAGTAGCCACAGAAGGTATAGAGTGCGTTGGTGACACTCTACAGCGCTGTGCGTACACCCGCCGAACTGTGCTATATCCTTGCAGAATCATTTTTTCCCTACCCGTATGTTTCCGCAGGAGATGTGTAGGATTGAGCTGAGCCGCTTGGTCACCAGAGGCCGCAACAACACATTTGGACGAGCTAAGCCGCTCGATGGGCGGAATCTCAGCCTGGGAGAGGTCGCGGAAAAACGAGGGAGTGCTCGCAATGAATGCGAGAGAGAGGAGGGCCCGAGCCGCCTGGACACCAGCGACCGCTTCACACATTTGGGTGAGCTAAGCCTCTCGATGGGCGGATTTTCGGGCCTGGAATTGGTTACGCGCCACTGAGGAATGCATGCATGATAGCGAGCGAAAGGAAGTCTTGGGTTGCCTGGACACCATCGACCCGCAACACACATTTTGGGTGCGCTAAAATCTCTCGATGGGCGAATTCCGGGCTGTGGGGCGAGGACGCGATAAATTTTCGAACGAAGGAAATGCTCATGCGAGAGCACGCGGTAGCGCGCGGAACGCTCGTGTCGGTTGTCACATGCATTCATCCAGCCATTCAATTCATTCAATTCTATACTACATTTGTGTAAGGGCACCGTAAACGAACGCTACGTATAGTGCGGATGCAATCAGGGAACCTAAGGGGAAGAGTAAGAAGGGTCGCGGTTCGCCGAGAGTCGGCCAGCGAGAGGAAGGTTCAGGCCGGCCGGTCTCGATCCACTGCCCGCAGGTACAGTGAGAGGGAATGATCGAGCTCGGGATGCTGTGAAGAGCGAGCGCGAGAGAGGGGATCAAAGAAGAAGCCGCGGGTCGGTATCCGTGAGAGAGCCGAGAAGCGAGCGTAATGCGTCCGAGATAGAGGTCACTAATTGGGGATCGCGCGTCATGTTAATGCGATTTTAATTGAATTTAATTAAATTGATGAAATGTAAAGAAATTAAAATGTAATAAAATTCAAAATTTATCAAAATCTAAAATTTACAGAAAACTAGAATTGATGTTTCGTGTTTGAAGAACCACATTAATATTATAATTAAGAATTCATACGAACCAAAACCTTGAATTTTAAATTTGCCATGAAAATTAATTTGAAGGTAATTAAATACAATTTTCGCGAAAGAAAGTTGGTGCAGATTGCTTTCAAAATTAATTATTAGAGAGAGAGGTAGATGTATGGAAAATGTAGCATGTATTAAAATTGGATTAGCGAATTTGGATTTTTAGATTAAGCACGAATGCTAGCAGTTTCAAGGGGGTAGACACAGTACGTGACGTCATCGATTCGGGACGTCGGTATTACAGTAGTTTTTTCGCTGGGCCTGGTGGAGCCACTTGCGTGTTTTGTTACGAACTTGAAAGGTTTAATTCTCAGCTAGCGTGCGCGCAACACGAACTAGGAAGGCAACAGCGCCTCAAGTATTTTTACAAACACATTCAAACGCTCATCTCGCCAGAGGCATCGCCACGATACGACAGAAGAACGAAAGCGAAACATTGGCGCGCGTTTAGAGTGAGATGTACGGTGACCATGCTATCTTTCGTTCAACCCAAATGATAGAATTGTCACGCTCCGATAAATTCTGACTGACCAAACGCATGGATTTTACATAGCACACCGTAGCACTCCTCGCTGCTGAAATATATGCCTGCTCCGAAACGGGCAATCTGAGTATTATTTTTAGAAGAAGTTATTAACTTTTTAAAATAAATGTTTTTTAATTAATAAAAGTATCAGGATACGTCATGCAATTGGGACGGGTTATATCTTGAATTTGGTAAGAGATAGGAAAAAGCTGTTTATGTAAAAGTTCAATGGTATGATAATGTATATTTTTCTGTGATTTCATTTTCTTCGTGAATGCAACGATGCACTCAAAAAATGCAAATCCACTTTTAATTTAAATGGAATTGCATTTTTTTTTGCTTGTGTCAACTCCTTGAAACATTCTGCATAAACAGTATATGTACCATTAGAACTAATAAATGGAGGGACCTCGCGCCTGTACAGTAAAAGTTGAATTTGTGCAATAATTCATATATCAGCAGAGGTGTCGAATTTCGGATATATATGCGATAGCCAGCCAAGTGTGAACGTAGAAAGGGACAGACAGACAGTGGGAGGAGAGAGCGAGGAGGTCCAATGATCAAAAGAAAGAGCCGAAACATATCGGTGTGACTAATACAAAATCAATTATGAAACTTTTATGTTTGACTTTTTTTAACCGAAATTTTTACTAGCGCATTGGTGAAATTTCTCTGATAAACTGATACCAAACACGATATAGTTTGAATGAGGCGAGGTTTGTTATGGGGCGCGTGAAAAATCAGGCGGACGGCAGTCAAATCTGTAGAGAAGAGGGACAATCTCACATGCAGAATGAGAGAAGGACAGCGTAACTGTATTGCGTCTCACTCAGGCGTTCGTGCGTTGTTGCCTTTTTCGCTTGCCTTCGCAGCCACAGTTCGAGGACGTAATCAAGCTGACGCTTGATTCTGGCTACGATTCCAGATCGGCAGCCTTCTACTTAGACGCCACCGTATAACTACTAGCTGAACTAAATTTGTCACGTAACTTGCTCTGTAGTATCCAGACTAATGGCGGACTCGTCTTTGGAATGCTTTTACGGGAATAAACTTTTCGTCCTTATTGAGAAGATTGGATCTAAATAAGGGTTCATTCGAAAGGGAAGGTTCAATGCAGGGCGGTCTGGTCACCGTTTGAGCACAGAACTGTTTTAGTGACCTAAAAAATACTTGGAATCTGCGGATGTATTTGTCGATTCTTCCTCTACTTTGGACAATCATATTATTAAATATCGACACAATCTCGTTGAACCATGACCAGACCGCCCTGCATTGGACCTTCCTCTTTCGAATGAGCCTCACCCAGCCCCAAATCTTCTCATATAGGACGAAAAGGTGTATTCCCGTAAACCCCTCTTTAGGCCCATTTTTTGCCGGTTAATGTCACCTCGCTGCATTACCCGTGTCTACTCCCTTAAGCGCCTCGTTGGGCGGGTGGGAGCCGCGTACTAACGGGTGATGAACGGATTACGTCAGCCGCTCGGAGGTAGCGGCCGAAACTGGGTCAATGGGTCAGCCGTCGGTCGGCGTCTAAAGGGGGTGCGAACGAACCGTGTTCGTGTACAAAGGGTCCGATACTGCCGATCTGAAGGGGCTTCGTGCACGATTCCTTTTTAGTCGCCTTTTACGACAAGCCAAGGAGGCTGGAGACGTATTCTGTACCCCCCCGCCTCCAGGGGAGGATGGGATATAGTCTTCCACGGTAAATGTATTAGAGCTAGAAGTTTTCAGGATTTAAGATTAGTGACGATTAAGCTTTATGATTTGAGGTTGTGAAATTGTGTTGATGTTAGACTTGAGACCCGGGAGGAGTTTGGATTGTGATTTTAAATTGAATTTAAATTGAGGGGAGAGTTGATCGCGGGAATCGTAGTCTAAAAGTAATTAAATTAATTTGTGCGGATGCGATTGTAGATGAATAATAAAATGCTCGTTATCTAGAATTAAAGTTATGGGGAGGCTAAAATGGGTGATCAAGGAGAAGAATTGTACTTGAATTAAGGGGTGTTCTGAGAATCTTGAATAAGATAACATAACGCATAGAAGAAACTGAAAGTTTAAAAGTACAAGCAGATGTCTACACTAAGAATGGGTGTGGATCCTGAGCAGAATGTAAAGGTGAAAATAGTGGAGAAATAAAAACATAAATAAAGAAATAAATGGAGGAATAGGGAAAAAGGACGGTAGAGAACAACGAAAAACAGCCAGAAACAGCTGTAAGCGGAAAGTTTCTAAAGCGGCATACGGTACATTTGGAGTTAAGCTGTACCAGGTGTCGGGTAGGGTAGGCGATAAAGTAGGTGATGGGTAATAAACGGCAATGAGGAGCAAGGCGCTAAAGGAGGCGACGTAGGGTAAAAGCGGTGCGAGTTCGCAAGTAATAATAGAGAAATAGAGTGAAAGTACAGTGAAGCAGTAAAGCAGAGTAAGGCAGAAGCATAAACTAGGAGGCCTGCTCGAGCGACCAGAAGGAGACAAAGGAGAATGGAAACAATAAGGAAAATAAAGAAGTCGGAGTTTTATTGTCCACGTGAAGCGTAGCTGACAAAAAATAAATATGCAGGGGCACGCTGACGGGCGCGGGAGTCATGTCGGAAAAAGTACCCGTGCCTGACTATCAAGGTGTAGTGGGTGTGTAGGAGATGCCGCATGGAGGGAGCTACATATTCGCGTACAGCAAGAGGGTCCAAAAAAACAGAGTAGATAGGGTCATTGTTCGTCGAGAGTCGGCCAGCAAGAGGAAGAATCCAGCCGATCGATCTCGCTCCACTGCCCAGCAGGTACAGCAAGAGGGAAAGATCAAGCACGGGATGCCGCAAAGAACGAGCGCCGGGAGGGAGATCAGAGAAGAAGCCGCGAGTCGGGATCCGGAGGAGAGCCGAGACGCGAGCATAATGCGTCCGAGATTCGAGGGCGCTAATTGGAGATCGTACGCCGCAGAAAATGCGATTTAAATTAAATTTGATTAAATTGATTAAGATGTAATTTGAAAAATGTAATAGAGTTCAAAGTTCAACAAAATCTAAAATTGGCAGGGAACTAGAATTGATGATCCGCAGTTGAAGACCGCGATAATATTATAATTGAGAGTTGATACGGGTCAAACCTGGAATTTTAAACTTATCATTAAATACGGAGGTAATTAGATACAATTTCCGCGAGAGAAAGTTAGTGCGGATTGCTTTCAAAATTTGTTTCCAGAGAGAGAAGTAGGTGTTCGGAAAAAGGAGCATATCTTAGAATTGTGTTATCAAGATTGGAATTTAAGATTAGACGTGAGAGCTAGAAGTATTAGGGCGCCTCGTCAGGCGGGTGAGAGGCTCGAACAAGCAGATGATGAGCGGATTACGTCACCCACTCGCAGGTAGCGGCCGGAACCGGGTCAACGAGTCACCCATCGGCCGGTGTCCGAAGGAATGCGAACGGGCCTCATCCGTGCATGTCAGCTTGTTGCTGCCTATCTAGAGGGGCTAAACGCGTGGTTCCCTTTTAAGTCGTCTTTGATGACAGGCTTCGGGGGCTGGAGACGTATTCTGTAACCCCCGCCTCCAGGGGAGACTTGATTCTATACTTCCACAGCAAGTAGGATCTGATATAATCGAAAGTCTGGTCTATGCTTTATTAAGTCAACACCCTTCACCGTTATTGATCAGTGAGTGCAATTGATTTAATTGTCATTTATTCACGTTATTAATGTTGACTTGATTAGGTCCTTTCATCGAAGGCTTGGTAAGTTTTGGGTTGCCGGTCTTTGTTGAAGACGACCACGAGACCCCTGCTTCGATCGAGGGGAGGCGAGAAAGCAAGGGGAGTGTGCCGAAGCGCGTTCTCGAAAGCGCGGTTCAAGGGTGAGGGACTACCCCTCGCAGGTTCCCCCGGCCACAACGATTGCCGGCCGCTCTGGATATAAATTGGGGCACCTCGTAGGGGCCTTCATTTAGTACATTTCTAACTGGGGAAGTCGCTAGTTCGCGCTGTTTGTGGTGCTCCGTATCGAAGCTTGGAGCAATACGCGTGTGTCGATACGTGCGCTGTGGTGCAGTGATGGGTTATTGTGCATAACTAAGCGCAGCAGATCAGCACAGCACACCACAGCACATTGCTCATCCTCGCAGCGAAAAGGACCCGCTGTCGCCGACAACGCCCACGCGCCAACGCGTCTATAGCAGAGGCGGGTGAAGAAGAAGAGGAAGGAGGAGTAAAACAGAGGAAGAGCGACGCAGCCGATCACTATCAGTCATCCTACGACAAGCATCGCTGAGTAAGTAAGTATTGAGTGATCATTTGTCGATTAACGTTTATCGCACCATCCTTGTTTGTTCAGCCTGCCCGTTTAAACACTACTATTGTTGCTGATGTTGGTGTTAGTTCCGCTGCCGTTGCTCCTGTTAATACGTAACTGGTTAGTCCTTGATTGTCAACCATGCTGGATATTGGCCGAATGCCGACTGTAAATAGCTGTTCGGTTTGCCGGTGTCCTGATACTAATTGCTTAGTTCTATCCTTACTCTTGATGAAGTTGATTGAATTAGTTCGATCTTGACTAGCTTAATTAATTAAATATATTCAGTTAAATCCTGGCTTGGCTTGACTTCGCTTCACGTTGTCGAGTGGTTCCATGACTTGTTTCTAAGTCGGGTCAGGTCAGCCCGCTGTCCCGCTTCATCCTTGGATTGGGTTGCGTGAGTTGAATTAAGTTGATAGGGCAGGGCGGAGAGGGAGGGCGATGTACGCAGATTGATGCGAGTCAGTTGAAACAATCCCTTCCGTGCTTCAGTTGTTCCCTTTTCTCCACCTCTTTCCCCCCTTTTTTTCCCTTCCCTTTTTCCTTCCTTTCTCTTATTCTCTTTCCCTTCCTTTCTTTTCCCCCTTTTGATTCAGATTTAAGTTATAGATCATAAGTCATTTGCTTCGCTTTCCGAACCCATGTTACTCATGGTTTGCTGTGGTTTAGGATCCTTGTACCGTGAGGGTCATAACCGGGGTTGTCATTGCCGTTACAAGTCGCAGTAAGTGTTGATCACTGCCATGTCAGTTCAGTTCGACTTACATGTAGATCCTTGTACTTAAGAGTGCCCGTTTCCTTTTGTTCCGATAGCTACGTTACTGTGCTGTTAAATCTCCGAGCCGAAGAAGAAAGAGAAGAGGAAAACATGTCTACGTTCAGCGTACTGCAGATCAATTTAAACAGATGCCGCGCGGCACAGGATCTCTTGTGGCAGGCCGTGAACGAGTTTCGCGCGGATATAGTCGTCATCAGTGAGCCGTTTAATCCTCATCCGAATTGGCATCAGGACAGGAGCAGCTCAGCCTGCGTGTGGTATACGAATTGTCCTAGCTGCGACATGGGGGTGACTAGAAAGGTGTTTGAAACAGACGGATGCGTGGCATTGGAGACTCGCGAGTTTGTGATAGTGAGTTGTTACTTCTCACCATCACTGACTATAGAAAGCTTTGAAGGTCAATTGCGGGGTCTTGCGACATGTCTGTCAAGTGTTAGGAAACCGATTATAATCGCCGGGGATTTCAATGCCCGCTCTCCGCACTGGGGATCAGATCGCGTGGATTCACGCGGTCACCGTATGATGAATTTGATCGAGCAAGCAGGGCTGATGCCCGTGGCAAGTCAAGGAGGCCCGTCATTCGAGCGTGGTGGCGTGGGTTCTCGAATCGATGCCCTTGCGTGTAGCCGCAGCCTCCACGGTCGAATATCTAAGTCCACAGTGTCCACGTGCTATTCGGGGTCGGATCACCGCTATCTTATTCATCGATTTAAAGCGAGACCAGAGGCTATTGGTTCGCCCGAGGATTCTCTTTGGGAGGCGAGACTAGGTCGCCCGGACATGGAGGCGTGGAGGGAAATAGTGAGCGGCCAGTTACCGATGCCAGGATCCCTGGATCCAACAGTTCAACGTAGTCAAGAGAGAGGAGCTGCAGCAGCCGGTCCATCGGAACAGTCCGCGCTACCGCCGCTGTGCACCGTGGCCGAAATTGATGAAGTGATTGAGGAGTTAGAGACGCTCTTTCAGTCAACCCGTCCACCATTGCCGACCCGCAAGTGGAGGAAAATACAAAATGTACCATGGTGGAGCCACAAGATAGCAGATCTTTGTCTCCAAGCAAAGCGTCTCCGCCACCGCTTCCAGGTCTTCGTGGTAGCCCTGAGGCAGGCCATCAGGGACGCGAAATCTCGGGCGTGGGAGGAGCTACAGGGTTCTCTGGACGAGGACCCGTGGGGGCGCACTTACCGGATGGTCACGGGCAAGCTCCGTGCACGGGCGCCCCCGGTCTCGGAGAGCCTGGACCCCCAGCTGCTGACGCGGGTAATAGACACCCTCTCCCCCCGTTCCGGGGGAACGTCGCACCCGCGCCACCAGGAAGGGGCGACGGAGCCCGTCGCCTGGTCCGCCGACCTGGGGGTC
Organism: Osmia bicornis bicornis; assembly: GCF_907164935.1. Classification (NCBI taxonomy): domain Eukaryota; kingdom Metazoa; phylum Arthropoda; class Insecta; order Hymenoptera; family Megachilidae; genus Osmia; species Osmia bicornis. The sequence continues at coordinate 10,930 of NW_025791037.1, forward strand.
ACAGAGGAGGAGCTGGACGATGTCGTCAGAAGGCTCGGGGCCAAGAACACCGCCCCGAGCTTGGACGGCATCCCCGGCCGCGCCTGGGTTATCGCGTCCCGCATCGTAGGTCCGAGGCTGTGCCTCCTCTTCAGCGCCGCTTTGGAGCAGGGGGTGTTCCACTCGATTTGGAAGGAAGGGCGGCTGGTCCTCCTCCGAAAGGAGGGACGGCCGGCAGATTCTCCCTCTGCGTACCGGCCCATTGTGCTGTTGGACGAGGTGGGAAAGCTCTTCGAGCGTGTCATCGCAAACCGCCTCGTCCACCACCTGTCGAGCGTTGGCCCCGATCTGGCCGACATCCAGTTCGGGTTTCGCGAGGGTCGCAGCATCATCGACGCTATCCAGCGGGTGCGCACCCTCGCCGAGTCGGCCACGTCCCGGGGTGCGGTGGCGCTGGGCGTCTCCTTGGACGTTACATACGCGTTCAACTCCCTGCCCCGTGGGACGATACGGGGGGCGCTGGTTCACCACAACGTCCCCCCGTATCTGCAGAGGATCATCGGGGCCTTCCTGGATGGCAGGTGGATACTGTACACGTGTCGGGACGGTACGCTGCACTGGAGAGAGGTCGACCGCGGAGTGCCCCAGGGGTCCAAACTGGGCCCCCCCTTATGGAACGTGGGGTACAACGCGGCGCGGCGGTTGAACCTCCCGCCCGGGGTGTGGGCCACGGTATTCGCAGATGACTACTACCTGCTGGCCACCGGGCGGGACTGGTTGAGGACCTGCCGTCGTGCCGAGGTGGGGCTCGCCATCGTGTGAAGAGCGATCCGGGGGCTGGGTCTGGCGCTGGTTCCTCACAAGACCGAGGCCATGTGGTTCTTCGAGCCTCGGCGTGGGGTAGCCCCTCCGGCCCAGATCTGGTTCGAGGTCGACGGGTGCCGGATCGTGATCGGCCGGGGTCTACGATACCTCGGCCTATATCTCGACAGCCACTGGCGGTTCGATGTTCACTTCGACCGTCTGGGTCCCCGATTGGAACAGGTGGCGACCAATCTTGGCCGCCTGTTGCCCAACCTCGGGGGGCCGGGAGTGAGGGTTCGCCGCCTATACGTGGGAATCGTCCGGTCCATAGCCCTAAACGGGGCTCTGATATGGGCCAGCGATCTGGCGGTCAGCAGGCACAGCTGCACTCTGCTGCGGCGGGTGAGGCGCCGGCTGGCCATCAGGATCGTGCGGGGCTACTGCACGATCCCCTACGAGGGGGCGATTGTCCTGGCGGGTCTCATCCCACCCCGGTACCAGGCGGAGGTCGAATCCAGTACATACTGGTGTTCGCGAGCCCTCCGCCAGGCCGGGGAAGATCCGCCGGGGCCGACGATCGAGGAACACCGGAGCCAGGCCCGACTGGTCGCGGCGGAAAGGTGGCCAAGATCCCTGGCAGAGGGGGCTGCCGCCGGAAGCCGCGCCGTCGGGGCGGTCCTGCCGATGATATCGGAGTGGCGGGACCGCGGCCACGGCGGCCTGTCGTGCCGGGTCACGCAGGTGCTCTCCGGACTCGGGGTGTTCGAGGAGTTCTTGTGCCGGAGGAACAGGGAATGGACCCCCCACAGTTGGCTCTGCGGAGCGGCGCGGGACACCGCACAACACACGCTGGCGGGGTGCCCGGTGTTTGCGGTGGCCCGCCACGCCCTGAAGGCAGAAATAGGGGAGCATCTCTCGCCGGCAGGCGTCGTGAGACAGATGCTTACCGGCGAGACAGAATGGAGGGCCGTGACCACCTTCTGCGAGGAGGTCATGGCCCTCAAGGAGAGGTCCGGGCAGTGTAGCGGGAGGGCCCACGTGCCCTCCCGCCGCCTGGGGGGTTTTACGGTGGGTGTTTCTTGTTTGGGTGGGAGGGGTCGCGGTGTACCCTCCCGCCCCGGACGAAATGAGCCCGGACCCCGGTCGGACTCGGGGGCGTGCGGGTGGGGAACCCGTTCTCAATCGGGGGCCCCTCTCCGTCCGCCTCGGTGGGGCCGAGTGACTCCGGGCGGAGAGTGGCGATTTCCCTCCCACGTAGGGAGTGGCGCTGGCTCCCGCAGCGGGGGCTGCAGTGGAGCCGACGGAGTCCCCCTGGAGGGTGGCCGGCCACGGCTCACCGCAGCCCACAGGGGGACGACATGGCGGGCCGCAGGTGCCCTTTTTGGGCGCCATTGCACGCGGACCCGGGGTGTAGCCGGCACCGGAAGCCGGCGGGGCGAAGTGCTGCGCCTGATCTTCCTCGCGGGCGGGCGGTACGGGCTGGGGGGCCCGGCCGCTATTGCACGCAGTTCCCCCGCGATGGAGCTGGCACCGGGTGCGACCCCTGGTGCTGGCTGGGGGAGTTGTTACATCTCCGGTGAGGTGCGCCTTCAGCGCACGGCGGGGGAGGCTCCGGAGTTATAGTAATCAGGTCCCGGAGCATCTGCCATACGCCAGAGGAGGTCGCCGTGGGGTTTTAGTCAGTAGGAATCTGACACTCCCCCGCTGCCCTCCCCCAGGGGCGCGAGGGGTCTTATGCAAGATTTCCCCACGAAAAAAAAAGGTTAGGTTAAGTTAGGTTAGGTTGGAGTCTCGTGCTGGCTGCCGAGCTGGTCGCACGTGTCGTTCGAGGGTCCCGTGGCCTGCCAGGCATCTGGCGCTGCGGGGTTGCATCGTTCTTTGTTTCCTTGATTTTTCTTGATTTTCTACAACATCTTCGGTTTTTCTTCGGTTTTGCAACATCAGTAATTTCTACGATTTCGCGACCTCTGCGGCCCTTGCTGTGCTTCGCGGCGCCTCACGACTATGTGGATACTAAGTGCTAGGTTATCTTCTTTGGTGCATGTGTGTGCGCGTTCTTTTTGTGTCTCCCCGTAATCTGTGCGGTTCTATCAGTGTTACGGAAGTGTACCAGTGATACGAGCTCGCTTCACTAATGTTTTACTGCAAGCGTGCTTTGCGGTTCTATTTCGTGGCTGCGACGTACATTCATCGAGGACCTCGTGTGTTATGGGCATTGCTGATGCAGCCTCCTTATCTTGGCGACTGGTCCACCCTGATCTGCCTCACCAAATCTAAATTGACATCTACCCAACCCGACTCACGAGATGAGAACTGTGACATGAGGTTTTGAGAGAACCAAAGGAAGGTTACGTGCACTGCTGCCATTGTTGATGCTGCATTTTATCTGGACGGCTAATCAACCCTGATTTGGCATATCAATCAAGTTTGACACCTTCTCAGCCTGTCTTACGAAAGGGCAACTGCAACACACATTGCGAGACGCCCACGGTTGTCATAATGGTATGTCACTCCCGCACAAATAACCGATGGAAGGGTAAGTTTGAACCAGGAAATTTTAATTTCAATCCCAGGCTCAACCCTAGTCTCAATTTCAGCTTCATACCTTATAAACTAATCAAACGCAAACACAATTGCATAACCTAATTCAAACATAGTTTGCTCTCTGTTAATTACAAACCGGCGATGGCTTCTGGAAGCTGTCGTCTGCTCACCAAGTATCGGGCTCTCTGTCAGAAATATGCAAACGATTGTGCTAAACCCTTATGTAACCAAGTATAGCCTAAATCTATGAATGCTTCTTTCATATCTCTTATATCTCCTGTGGCACTATGGCTCGTCTGTCCGACCAACTAGCAAAGTAGAGAACTGTATTAATTGAATTGAACTCCCTTTGGAGGAGGGGATTGTTGAACCCGTGCCCAGCTTCCTTGGCCCGACGTCGTTAAAAATGAAGCAAAAGGGGTCGCGCGCGAAGTCCTTATTATAGCTAACGGCGGGTTTCACGTGCATGGGCGCGACTTGGCCACACTCCTTGGACGTTGACTGATGGCTGATCCACTGACCTGTTTTTATCATCACCCGCAAGCGGGCGGCGGAATTCGCTCGTCGCTCGTCCGCATGTTTCTCCCATCTCTCGATGAGGCGCTTCGCCTCCAACGAGTGGCTCACGCGGTTCGGGTGATCTCTGACCTGCTGAAGTCTCAATTATACTCTAACTTCAATTGTGCAACTGCTTGGGCAAGCAGCTAGGGAAATAACCAACTGCGATTACCGGCTCATCAACGGTTGAATCCATCCAATCTTAAATCTAATTTCTAGCTCACATATGTACCTAAAACCAGAGTACGAAACCTCTCATAACTCTAATGTAACCTTTCACTCTGCGAACATCGTTTCTAGCATTCTGCTGATCCTAAATCCTGAAATAGTGATCAGCAGCCTATTTTGTGAACTTACATTTATGGCCCCTTAGCTTCAACTCCCACGTTAATACAAAACTCAATTCACGAATCCCTCTCAACTTCTAATCACTAGTATAGATTCATAATTATGAATTATGAATTATCAACTCTAGCTCCCTGTTGTCCTTAATTTGGAAATGTTGAACTATAACATACTCTTTTATGCAAACTACATTCTATCAACCTAAATGTAATTGCATTTCCTGCGCTGCACGATTGTCAATCGGCAAGCTCAAACTCCAGGCTCATCACGTTCGTGTCCTGGTTCTTTGCTGGGCTATGATTTGAAATGTGGAATTCAATTTCCCCTGGAGGCGGGGGTTACAGAATACGTCTCCAGCCTCCCTGGCTTGTCGTAAAAGGCGACTAAAAAGGTACCTCGAGCGGAGTCTCTCCAGATGGCGCCTTCAGGCCGTCGCACAGTGGCGAGAATCGCCGAAAACGTGGACAAAATTAATATCTTAAAATGTGAGGTAAATTAATCAAATAAATTACTATATTATAATTGCGGAAGGATAATACTATATGTTTCTAATGAAAAATATTTTATTTTTATATAGTGTGACTTGAAAGTTACATTTAAATTGTTAATTAGGATCGCACATCTTTTTTTGTACGTGTAATATTAAAAAAATGAAAAGAAATGCACAATATAATACATATATACATTAATATATACAAAATAGATAATATTTACTGATAAACTTACTTATATACATAAATTATTCTAAGTTACTTTCCTGTTCATCTTCTACTTTTTCTACTTCTTCTCCTTATTTTTCTGCTTCTTCTTCTCATCATCATTATCTTCTTCTTCTTCTTCTTCTTCTTCTTCTTCTTCTTCTTCTTCTTCTTCTTCTTCAGATTCGTTGATATTAGCAATATCGAAAAATTGAATTACATCTCGCAGATATGTTTTTCCTTTTTTCGGCCATACCATCCTCATACATAAAAAACTTACAGTCACACTATATAAACATACAATATTTTTCATTAAAAAAGTATATCATTATCCTTGCACGACTGTAATATTGTAATTTATTTCATTAATTTACCTCACATTTTTAAATATTAATTTTCTCCAGGATTTCGGGCAAATTCGTCACTGTGTGTAACTAACTTTCCTCCCCTGAAAATTTGAGTGAAAGAAGAAAGGGAGTTTCTGTAAACAGCTGCAAAAAGCAGTGCTAAATACTTTTATAACTTGACTGGTCCGTACGTGTCATGTACGCCAATAGGGTCACAAAAATGTGAATAACTCAGAAGACCGCAAATTACCGCAAGATATTTTTACAGATTCTTATCCAGGAAACTTCCAGCTTTAATTTAAGCCTAATTTGAACGTGTAGATCCGTGTAGAACACAACTTTTACCATACATAAACATTAAATATGTCCATTCTTTCTATTTCGTCCTATATCACAGTTAAAATTGAACATTTTGTTGTGCAAATTACATAATGATATTCAAAAAGGATCATATAAAGTGGCAATATTAGCGAAAGAACATAATAGTTAAAAAATAATGAACAGCATTATGTTAAACTTTGCCCGATGAAACTGACTTCACAAAATCATCAAATTTGAAGGCTCATATATGCTAAATGGTAATAATAAAATCATTAAAAGTGTCAGAACATTTTGCACACATTCCTTATGAACAAGTTCCATTAAACAGATTTCAAGAATTCCGATTTTCATTTTTTGACTTTTGTCCACGTTTTCGGCGATTCTCGCCACTGTGCGTGGTACACGGACACGGCTCGCTTGCAGTTCTTCTTACATCGGCCGATGGTCGTCTCATCGACTTAGTTCTGGACATTACGTGTGAGTGGGCGACTTAATACGCTCATCGCCCGCCGGTGCGCGCCTTTCACCCGCTTGACGAGACGCTTAAAACTTCTAGCTCTCACGCCTAATTTTAAATCCAATCATGAAAACTCAACTCTAATACATGCTTCATTGTTCGAATACCTACCTATCTCCCTGGCAACGCTTAATTTTGAGAAAGATTCGCATCAATTGCCTTCGCGGGACTGTATTAATTGCCTCTTAATTTGATTCTTATGTTAAGTTAATTTAAATCTACGACTCTTCTCAATTCTCAATCATAATACTAACATAGTCCTTCAACTACGAATCATTGACCCTGGTTCCTTGTCAACTTTAGAATTTTTGACTATTTCAAGATTGCGTTTCATCAATTTAACCATAATTGCAGTTTGCATAGCATGATTTTCAATTGATGACCTCGAGTTTCAGGCGTATTAAGCTCGCGTCTCGACCCTCTCCCGGACTTCGATCCGCGGTTGATTTTCCTTACCGTACTCCCCGTGTGGGCCCTTCCCAACTGCAATTTGCCAAAGGTGACGGAACTCGTTAACCCGGCTTCGGACTGCCTGGCCTGCATACTGCACCCATTAATTTTTAAGTCGGATTTTGTATGGCTTGGCAAGTTGCCCGTGCGGAAGTGCTTCTTCGCGGCTCCCCTTCCTCCCTGCTCTCGCTCAGCGTGGCCTCACGAGTACGACTTCGCCTCAATTTTCCAGACACGCAAATAATATACTTGGCATCGATTGTGCCGGTAATGATCAACTCAATGAGTGAACCCTACCTTCGAACTTCTGTGTATGTGCCCTATTTTATGACACGAGTACAGCATTCCTATTACTGGACTGGGTAAACACAAACATTAAGTTATGATCAAGCAATAATGCCTGCAAGCCGTCCATTTGTTAATAACATTCTACGTAACTCCTTACCTTCCCTTACAAATGTTTTCTTGACATATAAATTCACAGATAAACTCGCAGATACAATAATACACATACCAAACTCACATACTTAACTCACATACCCGCAAACATAATTAGGTGGTCGGGTTGAGTACGTACGGGCGTTTGGCTTGCCCTCACTAATGCCATTAATTTCGCCGGTCTGGCCTCACCGGCGCCCACGGCCACCCCTTGCCCGGGATCCGCGTATACCGCGGGAGTGACGGGAGCCTCGCCGGCGGACTCGACGAGGCACCATTAACCCTGCGCGTTCTCTTGCTCTCTCCACACTCTACTTTTTGGTCATCACCTCGGTTACAAACGATATAAGAGAGCGTCGCCTTCGTCTATCCAGAAGACAGCTTGCAAACGACTCTGGAATCAGCTCCCCTACCTCCAGGTATAGAAGTGTTCGTTGCACTGCCCAAAGATCATACACAAACACTGCGTGGCACGTATCATCGTCCACTGGAGGATCGCAAAACCAGCAGCTCGGGGACGGACTTCTTCCTATCCGATGGAGATAATCAGCAAAGCATCCGTGACCTGTCATCACCTGCGCCAGGTTATAGGTTAGGTAACGTGCTCCATTGCTCTCCACCCACGCCTCGATGTTGGGAGTCAGCCTGCGAGTCCAGGCGACGCTCTCCGAGGTTGTCCATCGAGTTTGCCAGCGATCAAAGGTGTCATATTCCACCACCTGCGGCAGATTCACGCGCTCTTCCGGGTCCTGCGCCTCCTCGTACCCATACAAAGCGGCCCTGGCCCTTATTAACAAGTCCCGCGGCATGCAACCTGACAGCGCGCACAATGCCTCTGATGAAACGGTACGATACACGCGTGTCACGCGCAGTGACCCCAACCGCTGTGTCGATGTCAATCGCTGTCTCACACATCCGTACTCCACCGCCTCGATCCATACCGGAGACGCATACAAAACTATAGATTCTAGCACTCGGTAATGCAGCAAACGCGGTTTCGGACCGCATCCTCGTGGATTCGGTAGCAGCCACGAGAGGTGCTGCGCTACTTTCACTGCTTTCTCACATACCCGGCTCATTTGACTATGAAAGAGTCTGCTATTATTGAACATCACACCAAGGTACCTAATCGAGCGTGATGTCCTGATTATCGCGGCCTCGTACGATAATACAAGTCCGTCGGGTACGCGCCGCCCAGTTAAGAGCACTGCTTCAGTTTTCTCTTTCGCGAGAACCAGTCTCTCTCTCTCGTACCACACCCCCACCACTCTGCCAGCTCGCGCACTCTGTCTAATGATCGGGCTACTATAAGCAGCGCCATATCATCCGCGAAACCCACGGTTGTCACGACTGGTGGCAGCAGCACCTCCAGCAGCCCGTCGTAGGATAGATTCCACAACAGTGGTCCCAACACTGATCCTTGTGGCACCCCACCAAATACAGCTGCTTCTACCCACTCACCGCTTGGCGTCCGGGTTCGCACTCTTCGCTCACTTAAATAGCTACGTAACATGTCCATTATTATCGTCGGAAACCCACGGCGCTCGGCTGTAGCCCGGATGCGGTCCCAACGCACTGTATTAAATGCATTTTTCACATCCAGGGTAATTAGCAGACAGTGATTTCGGCCTCTGCGCGCACGATCCCGCTGCGAAATGACCACCTTCATCGCCTGATGAGTTTATCTGCCCTCCGTGAACCCAAATTGACGCACCGACAGCCCTCCAGACAGGCGAATCGCTTCTAGCATTAACACGTGCAAAGCATATTCGAAACACTTCCCCATGTCTGGCAGCATGCAAAGCGGTCGAAGGTCGGAACGAGAATTACAGCCTTTCCCGGCCTTCGGTATTAAAGCCAGACGCCCTACTTTCCAAGCCCTTGGTAAGTATCCTAGCCTCAGACAGGAATTGAAAAGGGCACAAACCCAGCCGGATGCAGTGTTACGCAGAACGTGAACGGCCTCGCCAGGGCTTTCATCTGGACCCGGAACTTTTCCTTTCTTCAACATCCCCATTGCGTACCTCACATCTTCGTTCGTGAACACGTCCCCCTAGCGCGAGGTGCCCTCCCCTGGGCTTCAGCATCTCTTTCTGGTGTTAGGAGGAACAGCGCTTGACCCTGCGGCTACCCCCGCGGGTAGGGGTTGACGCTCCTTCCTGACGAGGCCAGATCAATGAAGCCTGCGCTGCTTCTTCTCCTCTTGCTTCGTCTTCCTCCTCTTCTTCTGCTGCACTACTCCTTGGGATGGCAGCCTCTTCTTGTCGCTCCTGCTCCACCACGAAAAGCGCGGACACCGTTGCGTGGAACTCCTCTCGGTTGAGGCGAACCAGGGGCGACTTCCCCTTCAGACGATTCATGACCGCCTTGTAGGGTTTCCCTCACGGATCTTCTTCGATAGTGGAGACCATCTCACTCCACGATGCCTCTTTAGCTCGACGCAATGCCAAGGATAAGGCACGTCGGCTTTCCAGCATCTCCATGCGATACGGGTGCGCCTGCTGTCGTGCTGCCGTCGGGCTCCGGCGAGCCACCTTCTGCCAGCGGTGGCGGAGACGCTTTGCTTGGAGACAAAGATCTGCTATCTTCTGGCTCCACCATGGTACATTTTGTATTTTCCTCCTCTTGCGGGTCGGCAATGGTGAACGGGTTGACTGAAAGAGCGTCTCTAACTCCTCAATCACTTCATCAATTTCGGCCACGGTGCACAGCGTTATAGTAATAGTGACATTGTTGCTAAATATATATTACATTATATCTCATGTGGATATAGTAATAATGACATTGTTGCTAAATATATATTACATTATATTTCATGTAGATATGGTAATAATCACATTGTTATTAAATGTATATTACATTATATCTCATGTAGATATAGTAATAATGACATTGTTACTAAATATATATTACACTATATCTCATGTGGATATATAATAATGACATTGTTATCAAATGTATATTACGTCTCTGATAGATATACAGTAACAATTATACTGTAACTAAATGTATACTACATTATCTCATATAGATATAGTAATGTAACGACCCGATAATCAAGCGCAATATCTTTTTGTTTTCATTTTCTTTATTATAACTAATTTTTATGTTCCATACAAAGTATTTTATTTAATTTTTATTGTTAATATTTAATGTATAAATTTTTGTAATAAATATTTTCATTTTCGCCGATAACTGAGTTTGTTAAATACATCGATAAAAGTTTAGTCGATAAGTCGGACGGTAAAACAGTTTACCGCTAAATTATCGACGTCCGACCGCGCACACGCGAGCGCAACCCCAGTAACCATACGGTGGGGTAGTATTCTAGAGTGGGGATGCTGGACCACCACGTGACGGGAAAAACCCAGCTACCCCAAGAACTCTATGCGGAAAAAAGGTGCCGACTCAGCAAAATCTGAGTATAAATAGAGGCGTTCCGCACAGTTTCAGGGCAGATCTTCTCAGACCTCGGTCTGAAACAGACAACACTCTGATTAGTAGAGAAGAGCTTGCGCTGAACTGTCTAGGCAGCGATAGAGCGCGAGCTATAGCTAATTTCTACTATTCCACTGGTGGCGTGCAGGACTACGGATCAGTGGACCTCCTATTCGCGGTGCGCAACGTGTTACACAGGTGTTACGCTAAGCCAACACTCAAGTGTAAAGAGCTAGCGAGGAGCGGAGCTCCTTGAACGGCCTGCGTTTAACACGGCTCTGGTATAACCAGAAACCGATTGCGACCTGTAGGAAGGGTTAACTTGATTCCAATGGTCTAGCACAAACCTCTGGAGTTTAGTTTCCATAATTATTGTTGAAAACAAACAGAGTGTTGACTGTATAAGAAGACCACGCCGCATTCGCGTTAGCGCTATCGATTAATTACAATTATTAATTTTTACTTACATATATTAATTACTAATTACATATTTTTCAATTGTATTCCCAATCTAGGGCGAACGTATTATAATCTCTTATTGTATTCCTAATTCTAGCCGCACTTATTGTGATACTAGCGATTTTGTATTATATTTCAATATTCACTTACCTTTTATTCTTGAATAAACATATTTTCATTCAGTTTCTAGCACATTAGTGTTTGGATTTCACTCCTTAGCCGCACACCACACGAACCTATAATCCTTGACACATTGATTACGAGTCGCCTTCTAAGGGAACCGCTCTCCCTACAAGTCGGTGCAGTAACGTACTCACTCTGGGTCGTTACAAATGCATATTGCGTTATATCTCATGTGGATATAGTAATAATGACATTGTTGCTAAATATATGTTACATTATATCTCATGTAGATATAGTAATAATGACATTGTTGCTAAATATATATTACATTATATCACATGTAGATGCAGCAAAGATGACATTGTTGCTAAATATATATTTCATTATATCTCATGTAGATATAGTAATACTGACATTGTTGCTATATATATATTGCATTGTGTCCCATGTAGATATAGTAATAATGGCATTGTTATTTAATGTTTATTACATATGTGATGTAGATATACTAACAATTATATTGTCATCAAATGTATATTACAATATATCGCATGTAGATATAGTTACAATTATATTGTCATTAAATGTATATTACACTATCTCATGTAGATATAGCAATAATGATATTGTTATTAATGGTATATTATATATCTGAAATAGATATAGTAACAATTATATTGTTATTATATGTACATTTCGGTATATCTTATGTAGATATAGTAATGATGACATTGTTATTATATGTATATTACATTATATCTCATGTGGATATGGTGATAATGACACTGTTATTAAATGCATATTATATATCTGATATAGATATAGTAACAATTATATTGTTATTAAATGTATATTACGTTATATCTCATGTAGATACAGTAATCTATGGAATTGTTTAAAATGTATATTACATTATATCTCATGTAGATATATAATAATCACAATTGTATTAAATGTATATTACGTATCTGATTTAGATATAGTAACAATTATATTGCTATTAAATGTATATTACAATATATCTCATGTGGATATAGTAATAACGACAAGGTTATTAAATGTATATTTCATTATATCTCATGTGGATATAGTGATAATGACATTGTTGCTAAATATATATTACATTATATCACATGTGGATATAGTAATAATGACATTGTTGCTAAATATATATTACATTATATCTCATGTAGATGTAGTAATAATGACATTGTTGCTAAATATATATTTCATTATATCTCATGTGGATATAGTAATAATGACATTGTTGGTAAATATATATTACATTGTATCTCATGCAGATATAGCAATAATGACATTAGTGCTAAATACATATATTACATCATATCTCATGTAGATGTAACAAAAATGACATTGTTGCTAAATATATATTACATTATATCTGATGTAGATATAGTAATAATGACATTGTTATTTAATGTTTATTACATATGTGATGTAGATATAGTAACAATGACATTGTTATTAAATGTATATGCCATTATATCTCATGTGGATATATTAATAATGACATTGTTGCTAATTATATATTACATTATATCTCATGTACATTTATAATAATGACATTTTTATTAAATGTATACTACATTATCTCATGTAGATATACTAACAACGACATTGTTATTATATGTATATTACATTATATCTCATGTAGATATGGTAATAATGGCATTGTTATTAAATGTATATTAGATTATATCTCATGTAGATATAGTAACAATGACATTGTTATTAAATGTATATGCCATTATATCTCATGTGGATGTATTACCAGTGACATTGTTGCTAATTATATATTACATTATACCTCATGTACATTTATAACAATGACATTTTTATTAAATGTATACTACATTATTTCATGTAGATATACTAACAACGACATTGTTATTAAATGCATATTGCGTTATATCTCATGTGGATATAGTAATAATGACAAGGTTATTAAATGTATATTTCAGTATATCTCATGTGGATATATTAATAATGACATTGTTGCTAAATATATATTACATCATATCTCATGTAGATATAGCAATAATGATATTGTTATTAAATGTATATTATATATCTGAAATAGATATAGTAACAATTATATTGTTATTATATGTACATTTCGGTATATCTCATGTAGATATAGTAATATTCACATTGTTATTATATGTATATTACATTATATCTCATGTAGATACAGTAATCTGGGCATTGTTTAAAATGTATATTACGTTATATCTCATGTAGATATATAATAATGACAATTTTATTAAATGTATATTACGTATCTGATTTCGAGATAGTAACAATTATATTGCTATTAAATGTATATTACAATATATCTCATGTAGATATAGTAATAATGACAAGGTTATTAAATGTATATTTCATTATATCTCATGTGGATGTAGCAATAATGACATTGTTGCTAAATATATATTATATTATATCTCATGTAGATATGGCAATAATGAAATTGTTGCTAAATATACATTACATTATATCTCATGTGGATATAGTAATAATGACATTTTTATTAAATGTATACTACATTATCTCATGTAGATATAGTAACAACTACATTGTTATTAAATGCATATTGCGTTATATCTCATGTGGATATAGTAATAATGACAAGGTTATTAAATGTATATTTCATTATATCTCATGTGGATATAGTAATAATGACATTGTTGCTAAATATATATTACATCATATCTCATGTAGATATAGCAATAATGATATTGTTATTAAATGTATATTATATATCTGAAATAGATATAGTAACAATTATATTGTTATTATATGTACATTTCGGTATATCTCATGTAGATATAGTAATAATGACATAGTTATTATATGTATATTACATGATATCTCATGTGCATATGGTGATAATGACACTGTTATTAAATATATATTACATTATATCTCATGTGGATATGGTGATACTGATATTGTTATTAAATGTATATTATATACCTGAAATAGATATAGTAACAATTATATTGTTATTATATGTACATTTCGGTATATCTCATGTAGATATAGTAATATTGACATTGTTATTATATGTATAGTACATTATACCTCATGTAGATATATAATAATGACAATTTTATTAAATGTATATTACAATATATCCCATGTAGATATAGTAATAATGACAAGGTTATTAAATGTATATTTCATTATATCTCATGTGGATATAGTAATAATGACATTGTTGCTAAATATACATTACATTATATCTCATGTAGATATAGTAATAGTGACATTGTTATTATATGTATATTTCATTATATCTCATGTAGATATAGCAATAATGACATTGTTATTAAATGTATATTACATTATATCTCATGCAGATATAGTAATAATGGCATTGTTATTAAATGTATATTACATTATATCTCATGTGGATATATAATAATGACATTGTTATCAAATGTATATTACGTCTCTGATAGAAATACAGTAACAATTATACTGTAACTAAATGTATACTACATTATCTCATATAGATATAGTAACATCCACATTGTTATTTAATGCATATTTCGTTATATGTCATGTGGATACAGTAATGATGACAAGGTTATTAAATGTATATTTCATTATATCTCATGTGGATATAGTAATAATGACATTGTTGCTAAATATATATTACATTATATCTCATGTAGATATAGCAATAATGACATTGTTGCTAAATATATAGTACATTGTGCCTCATGTAGATGTAGCAAAAATGACATTGTTGCTAAATATACATTACATTATATCTCATGTAGATATAGTAATAATGACATTGTTGTTAAATATACATTACATTATATCTCATGTAGATATAGTAATAATGACATTGTTATTTAATGTTTATTACATATGTGATGTCGATATACTAACAATTATATTGTCATCAAATGTATATTACAATATATCGCATGTAGATATAGTTACAATTATATTGTCATTAAATGTATATTATACTATCTCATGTAGATATAGCAATAATGATATTGTTATTAATGGTATATTATATATCTGAAATAGATATAGTAACAATTATATTGCTATTATATGTACATTTCGGTATATCTTATGTAGATATAGTAATGATGACATTGTTATTATATGTATATTACATTATATCTCATGTGGATATGGTGATAATGACACTGTTATTAAATGTATATTATATATCTGATATAGATATAGTAACAATTATATTGTTATTAAATGTATATTACGTTATATCTCATGTAGATACAGTAATCTATGGAATTGTTTAAAATGTATATTACATTATATCTCATGTAGATATATAATAATGACAATTGTATTAAATGTATATTACGTATCTGATTTAGATATAGTAACAATTATATTGCTATTAAATGTATATTACAATATATCTCATGTAGATTCAGTAATCAGGGCATTGTTTAAAATGTATATTACATTATATCTCATGTAGATATATAATAATGACAATTTTATTAAATGTATATTACGTATCTGATTTAGATATAGTAACAATTATATTGCTATTAAATGTATATTACAATATATCTCATGTAGATATAGTAATAATGACAAGGTTATTAAATGTATATTTCATTATATCTCATGTGGATGTAGCAAAAATGACATTGTTGCTAAATATATATTACATTATATCTCATGTGGATGTAGCAAAAATGACATTGTTGCTAATTATATATTACATTATATCTCATGTACATTTATAATAATGACATTTTTATTAAATGTATACTACATTATCTCATGTAGATATACTAACAACGACATTGTTATTAAATGTGTAACGACCCAGAGTGAGTACGTCACTGCACCGACTTGTAGGGAGAGCGGTTCCCTTAGAAGGCGACTCGTAATCAATGTGTTAAGGATTTTAGGTTCGTGTGGTGTGCGGTTAAGGAGTGAAATCCAAACACTAATGTGCTAGAAACTGAATGAAAAATATGTTTATTCAAGAATAGAAAGGTAAGTGAATATTGAAATATAATACAAAATCGCTAGTATCACAATAAGTGCGGCTAGAAATAGGAATACAATAAGAGATTATAATTAGTTCGCCCTAGATTGGGAATACAATTGAAAAATATGTAATTAGTAATTAATATATGTAAGTAAATATTAATAATTGTAATTAATCGATAGCGCTAACGCAAATGCGGCGTGGTCTTCTTCTACAGTCAACACTCTGTTTGTTTTCAACAATAATTATGGAAACTAAACTCCAGAGGTTTGTGCTAGACTATTGGAATCAAGTTAACCCTTCCTACAGGTCGCAATCGGTTTCTGGTTATACCAGAGCCGTGTTAAACGCAGGCCGTTCAAGGAGCTCCGCTCCTCGCTAGCTCTTTACACTTGAATGTTGGCTTAGCGTAACACCTGTGTAACACGTTGCGCACCGCGAATAGGAGATCCACTGTTCCGTAGTCCTGCACGCCACCAGTGGAATAGTAGAAATTAACTATAGCTCGCGCTCTATCGCTGCCTAGACAGTTCAGCGCAAGCTCTTCTCTACTAATCAGAGTGTTGTCTGTTTCAGACCGAGGTCTGAGAAGATCTGCTATGAAACTGTGCGGAACGCCTCTATTTATACTCAGATCTTGCTGAGTCGGCACTTTTTTTCCGCATAGAGTTCTTGGGGTAGCTGGGTTTTTCCCGTCACGTGGTGGTCCAGCATCCCCACTCTAGAATACTACCCCACCGTATGGTTACTGGGGTTGCGCTCGCGCGTGCGCGGTCGGACGTCGATAATTTATCGGTAAACTGTTTTACCGTCCGACTTATCGACTAAACTTTTATCGATCAATTCAACAAACTCGGTTATCGACGAAAAATGAAAATGTTTATTACAAAAACTTATACATTAAATATTAACAATAAAAATAAAATAAAATATTCTGTATAAAAAAAATTGGTTATAATAAAGAAAAATAAAATTAAAAAGATATTGTGTTAAATTCTTGGGTCGTTACAAATGCATATTGCGTTATATCTCATGTGGATATAGTAATAATGACATTGTTGCTAAATATATGTTACATTATTTCTCATGTAGATATAGTAATAATGACATTGTTGCTAAATCTATATTGCATTATATCTCATGTAGATATAGTAATAATGACAATGTTATTTAATGTTTATTACATATGTGATGTAGATATACTAACAATTATATTGTCATCAAATGTATATTACAATATATTGCATGTAGGTATAGTTACAATTATATTGTCATTAAATGTATATGACATTATCTCATGTAGATATAGCAATATGGATATTGTTATTAAATGTATATTATATATCAGAAATAGATATAGTAACAATTATATTGTTATTATATGTACATTTCGGTATATCTTATGTAGATATAGTAATAATGACATTGTTATTATATGTATATTACATTATATCTCATGTGGATATGGTGATAATGACACTGTTATTAAATGTATATTATATATCTGATATAGATATAGTAACAATTATATTGTTATTAAATGTATATTACGTTATATCTCATGTAGATACAGTAATCTATGGAATTGTTTAAAATGTATATTACATTATATCTCATGTAGATATATAATAATGACAATTTTATTAAATGTATATTACGTATCTGATTTAGATATAGTAACAATTATATTGCTATTAAATGTATATTACAATATATCTCATGTAGATATAGTAATAATGACAAGGTTATTAAATGTATATTTCATTATATCTCATGTGGATATAGCAGTAATGACATTGTTGCTAAATATATATCACATTATATCTCATGTAGATATAGTAATAATGACATTGTTATTATATGTATATTACATTATATCTCATGTAGATATGGTAATAATGACATTTTTATTAAATGTATACTACATTATCTCATGTAGATATAGTAACAACGACATTGTTATTAAATGCATATTGCGTTATATCTCATGTGGATATAGTAATAATGACAAGGTTATTAAATGTATATTTCATTATATCTCATGTGGATATAGTAATGATGACAGTGTTGCTAAATATATATTACATCATATCTCATGTAGATATAGCAATAATGATATTGTTATTAAATGTATATTATATATCTGAAATAGATATAGTAACAATTATATTGTTATTATATGTACATTTCGGTATATCTCATGTAGATATAGTAATAATGACATTGTTATTATATGTATATTACATGATATCTCATGTGCATATGGTGATAATGACACTGTTATTAAATATATATTACATTATATCTCATGTGGATATGGTGATAATGATATTGTTATTAAATGTATATTATATATCTGAAATAGATATAGTAACAATTATATTGTTATTATATGTACATTTCGGTATATCTCATGTAGATATAGTAATATTGACATTGTTATTATATGTCCATTACATTATATCTCATGCAGATATATAATAATGACAATTTTATTAAATGTATATTACAATATATCCCATGTAGATATAGTAATAATGACAAGGTTATTAAATGTATATTTCATTATACCTCATGTGGATATAGTAATAATGACAAGGTTATTAAATGTATATTTCATTATACCTCATGTGGATATAGTAATAATAACATTGTTGCTAAATATATAATACATTATATCTCATGTAGATATAGTAATAGTGACATTGTTATTATATGTATATTTCATTATATCTCATGTGGATATAGTAATAACGACATTGTTATTAAATGCATATTACATATCTGATGAAGATTTAGTAACAATGACATTGTTATTAAATGTATATGCCATTATATCTCATGTGGATATGGTGATAATGACACTGTTATTAAATGTATATTATATATCTGATATAGATATAGTAACAATTATATTGTTATTAAATGTATATTACGTTATATCTCATGTAGATACAGTAATCTATGGAATTGTTTAAAATGTATATTACATTATATCTCATGTAGATATATAATAATGACAATTGTATTAAATGTATATTACGTATCTGATTTAGATATAGTAACAATTATATTGCTATTAAATGTATATTACAATATATCTCATGTAGATATAGTAATAATGACAAGGTTATTAAATGTATATTACATTATATCTCATGTGGATATAGTAATAATGACATTGTTATCAAATGTATATTACATTACATCTCATGTAGATATAGTAATAATGACATTGTTATTTAATGTTGATTACATATGTCATATAGATATTCTAACAATTATATTGTTATCAAATGTATATTATATATCTGATGTAGATATAGTAACAGTTATATTGTTATTAAATGTATATTACGTTATATCTCATGTAGATACATTAATCTGGGCATTGGTTAAAATGTATATTACATTATATCTCATGTAGATATATAATAATGACAATTTTATTAAATGTATATTACAATATATCTCATGTAGATATAGTAATAATGACAAGGTTATTAAATGTATATTTCATTATATCTCATGTGGATATAGTAATAATGACATTGTTGCTAAGTATATATTACAGTATATCTCATGTAGATATAGTATTAATGACATTGTTATTAAATGTATATTACATATCTGATGTAGATTTAGTAACAATTGTATTGTTATTAAATGTACATTTCGGTATATCTCATGTAGATATAGTAATAGTGACATTGTTATTATATGTATATTACATTATATCTCACGTAGATATGGTAATAATGGCATTGTTATTAAATGTTTATTACATTATATCTCATGTAGATATGTTAACAATGACACAGTTATTAAATGTATATGCCATTATATCTCATGTGGATATATTAATTATGATATTGTTGCTAATTATATATTACATTAAATCTCATGTACATTAATAATAATGACATTTTTATTAAATGTATACTACATTACCTCATGTAGATATACTAACAACGACATTGTTATTAATGCATATTGCGTTATATCTCATGTGGATATAGTAATAATGACATTGTTGCTAAATATATATTACATTATATCTCATGTAGATATAGTAATAATGACATTGTTATCAAATGTATATTACGTCTCTGATGGAAATACAGTAACAATTACGTTGTAATCAAATGTATACCACATTATCTCATGTAGATATAGCAATAATGACATTGTTATTAAATGTATATTACACTATATCTCATGTGGATATATAATAATGACATTGTTATCAAATGTATATTACGTCTCTGATAGAAATACAGTAACAATTATATTGTAACTAAATGTATACTACATTATCTCATATAGATATAGTAACATCCACATTGTTATTTAATGCATATTTCGTTATATCTCATGTGGATACAGTAATGATGACAAGGTTATTAAATGTATATTTCATTATATCTCATGTGGATATAGTAATAATGACATTGTTGCTAAATATATATTACATTATATCTCATGTAGATATAGTAATAATGACATTGTTATCAAATGTATATTACGGCTCTGATGGAAATACAGTAACAATTACGTTGTAATCAAATGTATACCACATTATCTCATGTAGATATAGTAACAACGACATTGTTATTAAATGTATATTTCATTATATCTCATGTGGATATAGTAATAATGACATTGTTGCTAAATATATATTACATTGTATCTCATGTAGATATAGTAATAATGACATTGTTGCTATATATATATTGCATTGTGTCTCATGTAGATATAGTAATAATGACATTGTTATTTAATGTTTATTACATATGTGATGTAGATATAGTAACAATGACATTGTTATTAATGTATATGCCATTATATCTCATGTGGATATATTAATAATGACATTGTTGCTAATTATATATTACATTATATCTCATGTACATTTATAACAATGACATTTTTATTAAATGTATACTACATTATCTCATGTAGATATACTAACAACGACATTGTTATTATATGTATATTTCATTATATCTCATGTGGATATAGTAATAATGACATTGTTGCTAAATATATGTTACATTATATCTCATGTAGATACAGTAATAATGACATTGTTATTAAAAGTATAATACATATCTGATATAGATTTAGTAACAATTATATTGTTATTAAATGTACATTTCGGTATATCTCATGTGGATATAGTAATAGTGACATTGTTATTATATGTATATTACATTATATCTCATGTGGATATGGTAATAATGACATTGATATTAAATGTATGTTACATTATATCTCATGTAGATATAGTAATAATGACATTGTTATCAAATGTATATTACACTATATCTCATGTGGATATATAATAATGACATTGTTATCAAATGTATATTACATCTCTGATGGAAATACAGTAACAATTACATTGTAATTAAATGTATACTACATTATCTCATGTAGATATAGCAATAATGATATTGTTATTAAATGTATATTATATATCTGAAATAGATATAGTAACAATTATATTGTTATTAAATGCATATTTCGTTATATCTCATGTGGATATAGCAATAATGACAAGGTTATTAAATGTATATTACATATCTGATGTAGATTTAGTAACAACTATATTGTTATTAAATGTACATTTCGGTATATCTCATGTAGATATAGTAATAATGGCATTGTTATTAAATATATATTTCATTATATCTCATGTGGATATAGTAATAATGACATTGTTGCTAAATATATATTACATTATACCTCATGCAGATATGGTAATAATGACATTGTTATTAAATGTATGTTACATTATTTCTGATGTAGATATAGTAATAATGACATTCTTGCTAAATATCGATTGCATTATATCTCATGTACATATAGTAATAATGACATTGTTATTATATGTATATTACATTATGTCTCATGTGAATATGGTGATAATGTTACTGTTATTAAATGTATATTATATATCTGATATAGATATAGCAACAGTTATATTGTTATTAAATGTATATTACAATATATCTCATGTAGATATAGTAATAATGACAAGGTTATTAAATGTATATTTCATTATATCTCATGTGGATATAGTAATAATGACATTGTGGCTAAATATATATTATATTACATCTCATGTAGATATAGTAATAATGACATTGTTATTCAATGTTTATTACATATGTGATGAAGATATACTGACAATTATATTGTCATCAAATGTATATTACAATATATCGCATGTAGATATAGTTACAATTATATTGTCATTA
This sequence comes from Osmia bicornis bicornis, assembly GCF_907164935.1. NCBI lineage: Eukaryota > Metazoa > Arthropoda > Insecta > Hymenoptera > Megachilidae > Osmia > Osmia bicornis. The sequence goes on from NW_025791037.1 coordinate 33,234, forward strand.
AATGTATATTACATTATCTGATGTAGATACAGCAATAATGATATTGTTATTAAAAGTGTAACAGCCAGCAGGAAGAGGAATAAATAAGAAAAAGTTCAATAATTAATATTTATTAAAATATTTATTCATTTTTCGTTTTCTCTTTATAATTACAAACATGTAACAGTTCATTTTTATTTATTTTGTACGACATTGATTTAAATAATTATATCTTATATTTATTAATATTTACGCTTAACAAATATTTTATATACTTCAGAATATACGTCGATAATTCTACCGCGTCGATAATTCTACCGCGTTGATAATTCTACCGCGTCGATAATTCTACCGCTTCGATAAAAGATCGACACAGCGCGCGAAATAAATAGAGAGAGATAGCAATAGCGAATAGAAAGAGATAGGAACAAGCGCAGAGTAGAAAGAGACGGCAATAGCGCGTAGACAGAGATAGCGATACGCACGGAGTCACGTACGCACCGGTCAAAGTCCGAACACTTCCGGTATCGAAAACACAGGTAGAAAAAACTGCTACGTCAGCAGTTCTCCGGTATAAATACGAGCGTGCCGCGCAAAGAATTTTCACTTCGATTCTGATCGTAGTCCGAGACGGGTCTATGATACGATTTATATAGAATTCAGTAATCTTAGACTCTTTTGTCGGCAAAGCGGCAAAGTTTACCGCGTCAGACCCGGGGCGCTCAACTATCGGTTCGCAGCGGTTCTCCTACGTGTCAGGTTCGCACCCAAGCTTAACGAGCGAGCGAAAGCCGAAGCTCCTTGGATGCGGCCTATCAGTACACTGGCTCTAGAGCGACGATACCGTTTTGCAGAGTTCGCTACCAAGCTTAACGAGCGAGCGAAAGCAGAAGCTCCTTGGATGCGGCCTGTTCATTGACGGCTAAGTTGCCCAGAAACCGAACTGCGGCCGAACGAGCCAACTCCTACAGCGTCGGAACGGATCTTGGCCAATTTCCCGACAATTCTTTCGAATCATTTATATTATATTAAATTATATTAAATTATATTAAATTATAAATTCAAGTTTTATAATCGTATCTAGAACCGCATTTACTAATCAATTTATTTACTCTGTATTTTGTATTTTAGGTTGAATTATTTTTGTAATAATCTAATTTTCTTTTATTGTATTCCAATTTAGGCACAAACACGATTGTTAGTTTCTTTGTATTTTTCAATCCAGGGCGTACTCATTGTACATTACTAATACCATTATTTTCTTTTGTATTTCAAACACAGGGCGCAACATTTGTTACATTAATTCAATTCAATATTTAATTACTTAAATTCATTATTTAAATTCAATATTTAATTACGTTCAATATTCTTTTATATTACTTACCTACTTTCTTTTTTTATTTTTATATTATACACAAGACACCACATTTAATTTCTTGAATAAACACTCATATTATTATTTTGAGAAAGGAATTTAGCGTTGGATTTTACTCCTTTACCGCGTGCCACCCGAACCTATAATCCCTTCCATTAAAATATATTAATATATAAAAAATACGAGTCGCCTTCTCATAGGGAACCGCTCTCCCTACGCGTCGGTGCAGTAGCGTGCTCGCGTATAATTCCGGGACGTTACAAATGTATATTATATATCTGAAATAGATATAGTAACAATGATATTGTTATTAAATGTACATTTCGGTATATCTCATGTAGATATAGTAATAATGATATTGTTATTAAGTGTATATTACATATCTGATGTAGATTTAGTAACAATTATATTGTTATTAAATGTACATTTCGGTATATCTCATGTGGATATAGTAATAATGACATTGTTATTAAATGTATATTACATTATATCTCATGTAGATATAGTAATAATGGCATTGTTATTAAATGTATATTACATTATATCTCATGTGGATATATAATAATGACATTGTTGCTAAGTATGTATTACATTATATCTCATGCAGATATAGTAATAATGACATTGTTATCAAATGTATATTACGTCTCTGATGGAAATACAGTAACAATTACATTGTAATTAAATGTATACCACATTATCTCATGTAGATATAGTAATAATGACATTGTTATTAAATGTATATTACATTATATCTCATGTGGATATAGTAATAATGACATTGTTATTAAATGTATATTACACTATATCTCATGTGGATATAGTAATGACATTGTTATCAAATGTATATTACGTCTCTGATAGAAATACAGTAACAATTATATTGTAACTAAATGTATACTACATTATCTCATATAGATATAGTAACATCCACATTGTTATTTAATGCATATTTCGTTATATCTCATGTGGATACAGTAATGATGACATTGTTATTAAATGTATATTACATTATATCTCATGTAGATATAGTAATAATGACATTGTTATTAAATGTATATTACACTATATCTCATGTGGATATATAATAATGACATTGTTATCAAATGTATATTACGTCTCTGATGGAAATACAGTAACAATTATATTGTAATTAAACGTATACTACATTATCTCATATGGATATAGTAACAACGACATTGTTATTAAATGCATATTTCGTTATATCTCATGTGGATATAGCAATAATGACAAGGTTATTAAATGTATATTTCATTATATCTCATGTGGATATAGTAATAATGACATTGTTGCTAAGTATGTATTACATTATATCTCATGTAGATATAGTAATAATGACATTGTTATCAAATGTGTATTACGTCTCTGATGGAAAGACACTAACAATTACATTGTAATTAAATGTATACCACATTATCTCATGTGGATATAGTAATAATGACATTGTTATTAAATGTATATTACACTATATCTCATGTGGATATATAATAATGACATTGTTATCAAATGTATATTACGTCTCTGATAGAAATACAGTAATAATTATATTGTAACTAAATGTATACTACATTATCTCATATAGATATAGTAACATCCACATTGTTATTTAATGCATATTTCGTTATATCTCATGTGGATACAGTAATGATGACATAGTTATTAAATGTATATTACATTATATCTCATGTAGATATAGTAATAACGACATTGTTGCTAAATATATATTGCATTATATCTCATGTAGATATAGTAATAATGACATTGTTATTTAATGTATATTACATATATGATGTAGATCTAGTAACAATTATATTGTTATTGAATGTACATTTCGGTATATCTCATGTAGATATAGTAATAATGACATTGTTATTATAGGTATATTACATTATATCTCATGTTATAGTAACAACGACATTTTATTAAATGCATATTGCGTTATATCTCATGTGGATATAGTAAATGTCAAGGTTATTAATGTATATTTATTATATCTCATGTGGATATAGTAATAATGACATTGTTGCTTAATATATATTACATTATACCTCATGTAGATATGGTAATAATGACATTGTTATTAAA